>NW_027618607.1:0-67018 GCF_964187855.1 Myxine glutinosa | reverse complement strand
AGTGTTGAAAAACCACTTTTTGCACTGGTGTTGGTGCAGGAAAACACTTTTGCACTTGTATTAGTGTGGAAAAAACACTTTTTGCACTTGTGATAGTGTTGAAAAACCACATTTCGCACGTGTGTTAGTATTGAAAAACCACTTTTCGCACTTGTGTTGGTGCAGGAAACCACTTTTGCACTTGTATTAGTGTGGAAAAAAACACTTTTCGCACTTGTGTTAGTGTTGAAAAACCACTTTTCGCACTTGTGTTGGTGCAGGAAACCACTTTTGCACTTGTATTAATGTGGAAAAACACTTTTCGCACTTGTGTTAGTGTTGAAAAACCACTTTTCGCACTTGTGTTAGTGTTGAAAAACCACTTTTCACACTTGTGTTTGTGCAGGAAACCACTTTTGCACTGGTATTAGTGTGGAAAAAACACTTTTTGCACTTGTGATAGTGTTGAAAAACCACTTTTCGTGATAGTGTTGAAAAACCACTTTTCGCACTTGTGTTAGTGTTGAAAAACCACTTTTCGCACTTGTGTTGGTGCAGGAAACCACTTTTGCACTTGTATTAGTGTGGAAAAACCACTTTTCAAACTTGTGTTAGTGTTGAAAAACCACTTTTCGCATTTGTGTTAGTGTTGAAAAACCACTTTTCGCACTTGTGTTGGTGCAGGAAACCACTTTTGCACTTGTATTAGTGTGGAGAAAACACTTTTTACACTTGTGATAGTGCTGAAAAACCACTTTTCGCACTTGTGTTAGTGTTGAAAAACCACTTTTCGCACTTGTGTTAGTGTTGAAAAACCACTTTTCGCACTTGTGTTGGTGCAGAAAACCACTTTTGCACTTGTATTAGTGTGGAAAAACCACTTTTCGCACTTGTGTTAGTGTTGAAAAACCACTTTTTGCACTTGTGTTAGTGTTGAAAAACCACCTTTCGCACTTCTGTTGGTGCAGGAAACCACTCTTGCACTTGTAGTAGTGTGGAAAAAACACTTTTTGCACTAGTGATAGTGTTGAAAAACCACTTTTCGCACTTGTGTTAGTGTTGAAAAACCACTTTTCGCACTTGTGTTGGTGCAGGAAACCACTTTTGCACTTGTATTAGTGTGGAAAAAACATTTTTCGCACTTGTGTTAGTGTTGAAAAACCACTTTTCGCACTTGTGTTGGTGCAGGAAACCACCTTTGCACTTGTATTAGTGTGGAAAAACCACTTTTCGCACTTGTGTTAGTGTTGAAAAACCACTTTTCGCACTTGTGTTAGTGTTGAAAAACCACTTTTCGCACTTGTGTTAGTGTTGAAAAACCACTTTTCGCTCTTGTGTTGGTGCAGGAAACCACTTTTGCACTTGTATTAGTGTGGAAAAACACTTTTTGCACTTGTGATCGTGTTGAAAAACCACTTTTCGCACTTGTGTTAGTGTTGAAAAACCACTTTTCGCACTTGTGTTGGTGCAGGAAACCACTTTTGCACTTGTATTAGTGTGGAAAAACCACTTTTCACACTTGTGTTAGTGTTGAAAAACCACTTTTCGCACTTGTGTTAGTGTTGAAAAACCACTTTTCGCACTTGTGTTAGTGTTGAAAAACCACTTTTCGCACTTGTGTTGGTGCAGGAAACCACTTTCGCACTTGTATTAGTGTGGAAAAAACACTTTTTGCACTTGTGGTCGAGTTGAAAAACCACTTTTCGCACTTGTGTTGGTGCAGGAAACCACTTTTGCACTTGTATTAGTGTGGAAAAACCACTTTTCACACTTGTGTTAGTGTTGAAAAACCACTTTTCGCACTTGTGTTAGTGTTGAAAAACCACTTTTCGCACTTGTGTTAGTGTTGAAAAACCACTTTTCGCACTTGTGTTGGTGCAGGAAACCACTTTTGCACTTGTATTAGTGTGGAAAAAACACTTTTTGCACTTGTGTTAGTGTTGAAAAACCACTTTTCGCACTTGTGTTAGTGTTGAAAAACCACTTTTCGCACTTGTGTTGGTGCAGGAAACCACTTTTGCACTTGTATTAATGTGGAAAAACACTTTTCGCACTTGTGTTAGTGTTGAAAAAACACTTTTCGCACTTGTGTTAGTGTTGAAAAACCACTTTTCGCACTTGTGTTGGTGCAGGAAACCACTTTTGCACTTGTATTAATGTGGAAAAACACTTTTCGCACTTGTGTTAGTGTTGAAAAACCACTTTTCGCACTTGTGTTAGTGTTGAAAAACCACTTTTCACACTTGTGTTTGTGCAGGAAACCACTTTTGCACTGGTATTAGTGTGGAAAAAACACTTTTTGCACTTGTGATAGTGTTGAAAAACCACTTTTCGTGATAGTGTTGAAAAACCACTTTTCGCACTTGTGTTGGTGCAGGAAACCACTTTTTCACTTGTATTAGTGTGGAGAAAACACTTTTTACACTTGTGATAGTGCTGAAAAACCACTTTTCGCACTTGTGTTAGTGTTGAAAAACCACTTTTCGCACTTGTGTTAGTGTTGAAAAACCACTTTTCGCACTTGTGTTGGTGCAGAAAACCACTTTTGCACTTGTATTAGTGTGGAAAAACCACTTTTCGCACTTGTGTTAGTGTTGAAAAACCACTTTTTGCACTTGTGTTAGTGTTGAAAAACCACCTTTCGCACTTGTGTTGGTGCAGGAAACCACTCTTGCACTTGTAGTAGTGTGGAAAAAACACTTTTTGCACTAGTGATAGTGTTGAAAAACCACTTTTCGCACTTGTGTTAGTGTTGAAAAACCACTTTTCGCACTTGTGTTGGTGCAGGAAACCACTTTTGCACTTGTATTAGTGTGGAAAAAACATTTTTCGCACTTGTGTTAGTGTTGAAAAACCACTTTTCGCACTTGTGTTGGTGCAGGAAACCACCTTTGCACTTGTATTAGTGTGGAAAAACCACTTTTCGCACTTGTGTTAGTGTTGAAAAACCACTTTTCGCACTTGTGTTAGTGTTGAAAAACCACTTTTCGCACTTGTGTTAGTGTTGAAAAACCACTTTTCGCTCTTGTGTTGGTGCAGGAAACCACTTTTGCACTTGTATTAGTGTGGAAAAACACTTTTTGCACTTGTGATCGTGTTGAAAAACCACTTTTCGCACTTGTGTTAGTGTTGAAAAACCACTTTTCGCACTTGTGTTGGTGCAGGAAACCACTTTTGCACTTGTATTAGTGTGGAAAAACCACTTTTCACACTTGTGTTAGTGTTGAAAAACCACTTTTCGCACTTGTGTTAGTGTTGAAAAACCACTTTTCGCACTTGTGTTAGTGTTGAAAAACCACTTTTCGCACTTGTGTTGGTGCAGGAAACCACTTTCGCACTTGTATTAGTGTGGAAAAAACACTTTTTGCACTTGTGGTCGAGTTGAAAAACCACTTTTCGCACTTGTGTTGGTGCAGGAAACCACTTTTGCACTTGTATTAGTGTGGAAAAACCACTTTTCACACTTGTGTTAGTGTTGAAAAACCACTTTTCGCACTTGTGTTAGTGTTGAAAAACCACTTTTCGCACTTGTGTTAGTGTTGAAAAACCACTTTTCGCACTTGTGTTGGTGCAGGAAACCACTTTTGCACTTGTATTAGTGTGGAAAAAACACTTTTTGCACTTGTGTTAGTGTTGAAAAACCACTTTTCGCACTTGTGTTAGTGTTGAAAAACCACTTTTCGCACTTGTGTTGGTGCAGGAAACCACTTTTGCACTTGTATTAATGTGGAAAAACACTTTTCGCACTTGTGTTAGTGTTGAAAAACCACTTTTCGCACTTGTGTTAGTGTTGAAAAACCACTTTTCGCACTTGTGTTTGTGCAGGAAACCACTTTTGCACTTGTAGTAGTGTGGGAAAAACACTTTTTGCACTTGTGATAGTGTTGAAAAACCACTTTTCGTGATAGTGTTGAAAAACCACTTTTCGCACTTGTGTTAGTGTTGAAAAACCACTTTTTGCACTTGTGTTGGTGCAGGAAACCACTTTTGCACTTGTATTAGTGTGGAAAAACCACTTTTCAAACTTGTGTTAGTGTTGAAAAACCACTTTACGCATTTGTGTTAGTGTTGAAAAACCACTTTTCGCACTTGTGTTGGTGCAGGAAACCACTTTTGCACTTGTATTAGTGTGGAGAAAACACTTTTTACACTTGTGATAGTGCTGAAAAACCACTTTTCGCACTTGTGTTAGTGTTGAAAAACCACTTTTCGCACTTGTGTTAGTGTTGAAAAACCACTTTTCGCACTTGTGTTGGTGCAGAAAACCACTTTTGCACTTGTATTAGTGTGGAAAAACCACTTTTCACACTTGTGTTAGTGTTGAAAAACCACCTTTCGCACTTGTGTTGGTGCAGGAAACCACTCTTGCACTTGTAGTAGTGTGGAAAAAACACTTTTTGCACTAGTGATAGTGTTGAAAAACCACTTTTCGCACTTGTGTTAGTGTTGAAAAACCACTTTTCGCACTTGTGTTGGTGCAGGAAACCACTTTTGCACTTGTATTAGTGTGGAAAAAACATTTTTCGCACTTGTGTTAGTGTTGAAAAACCACTTTTCGCACTTGTGTTGGTGCAGGAAACCACTTTTGCACTTGTATTAGTGTGGAAAAACCACTTTTCGCACTTGTGTTAGTGTTGAAAAACCACTTTTTGCACTTGTGTTAGTGTTGAAAAACCACTTTTCGCACTTGTGTTAGTGTTGAAAAACCACTTTTCGCTCTTGTGTTGGTGCAGGAAACCACTTTTGCACTTGTATTAGTGTGGAAAAACACTTTTTGCACTTGTGATCGTGTTGAAAAACCACTTTTCGCACTTGTGTTAGTGTTGAAAAACCACTTTTCGCACTTGTGTTGGTGCAGGAAACCACTTTTGCACTTGTATTAGTGTGGAAAAACCACTTTTCACACTTGTGTTAGTGTTGAAAAACCACTTTTCGCACTTGTGTTAGTGTTGAAAAACCACTTTTCGCACTTGTGTTAGTGTTGAAAAACCACTTTTCGCACTTGTGTTGGTGCAGGAAACCACTTTTGCACTTGTATTAATGTGGAAAAACACTTTTCGCACTTGTGTTAGTGTTGAAAAACCACTTTTCGCACTTGTGTTAGTGTTGAAAAACCACTTTTCGCACTTGTGTTTGTGCAGGAAACCACTTTTGCACTGGTATTAGTGTGGAAAAAACACTTTTTGCACTTGTGATAGTGTTGAAAAACCACTTTTCGTGATAGTGTTGAAAAACCACTTTTCGCACTTGTGTTAGTGTTGAAAAACCACTTTTCGCACTTGTGTTGGTGCAGGAAACCACTTTTGCACTTGTATTAGTGTGGAAAAACCACTTTTCAAACTTGTGTTAGTGTTGAAAAACCACTTTTCGCATTTGTGTTAGTGTTGAAAAACCACTTTTCGCACTTGTGTTGGTGCAGGAAACCACTTTTGCACTTGTATTAGTGTGGAGAAAACACTTTTTACACTTGTGATAGTGCTGAAAAACCACTTTTCGCACTTGTGTTAGTGTTGAAAAACCACTTTTCGCACTTGTGTTAGTGTTGAAAAACCACTTTTCGCACTTGTGTTGGTGCAGAAAACCACTTTTGCACTTGTATTAGTGTGGAAAAACCACTTTTCGCACTTGTGTTAGTGTTGAAAAACCACTTTTTGCACTTGTGTTAGTGTTGAAAAACCACCTTTCGCACTTGTGTTGGTGCAGGAAACCACTCTTGCACTTGTAGTAGTGTGGAAAAAACACTTTTTGCACTAGTGATAGTGTTGAAAAACCACTTTTCGCACTTGTGTTAGTGTTGAAAAACCACTTTTCGCACTTGTGTTGGTGCAGGAAACCACTTTTGCACTTGTATTAGTGTGGAAAAAACATTTTTCGCACTTGTGTTAGTGTTGAAAAACCACTTTTCGCACTTGTGTTGGTGCAGGAAACCACCTTTGCACTTGTATTAGTGTGGAAAAACCACTTTTCGCACTTGTGTTAGTGTTGAAAAACCACTTTTCGCACTTGTGTTAGTGTTGAAAAACCACTTTTCGCACTTGTGTTAGTGTTGAAAAACCACTTTTCGCTCTTGTGTTGGTGCAGGAAACCACTTTTGCACTTGTATTAGTGTGGAAAAACACTTTTTGCACTTGTGATCGTGTTGAAAAACCACTTTTCGCACTTGTGTTAGTGTTGAAAAACCACTTTTCGCACTTGTGTTGGTGCAGGAAACCACTTTTGCACTTGTATTAGTGTGGAAAAACCACTTTTCACACTTGTGTTAGTGTTGAAAAACCACTTTTCGCACTTGTGTTAGTGTTGAAAAACCACTTTTCGCACTTGTGTTAGTGTTGAAAAACCACTTTTCGCACTTGTGTTGGTGCAGGAAACCACTTTCGCACTTGTATTAGTGTGGAAAAAACACTTTTTGCACTTGTGGTCGAGTTGAAAAACCACTTTTCGCACTTGTGTTAGTGTTGAAAAGCCACTTTTCGCACTTGTGTTAGTGTTGAAAAACCACTTTTCGCACTTGTGTTGGTGCAGGAAACCACTTTTGCACTTGTATTAGTGTGGTAAAACCACTTTTCGCACTTGTGTTAGTGTTGAAAAACCACTTTTCGCACTTGTGTTAGTGTTGAAAAACCACTTTTCACACTTGTGTTAGTGTTGAAAAACCACTTTTCGCACTTGTGTTGGTGCAGGAAACCACTTTTGCACTTGTATTAGTGTGGAAAACACACTTTTCGCACTTGTGTTAGTGTTGAAAAACCACTTTTCGCACTTGTGTTAGTGTTGAAAAACCACTTTTCGCACTTGTGTTGGTGCAGGAAACCACTTTTGCACTTGTATTAGTGTGGAAAAAACATTTTTCGCACTTGTGCTAGTGTTGAAAAACCACTTTTCGCACTTGTGTTAGTGTTGAAAAACCACATTTCGCACTTGTGTTGGTGCAGGAAACCACTTTTGCACTTGTGTTGGTGCAGGAAACCACTTTTGCACTTGTATTAGTGTGGAAAAAACACTTTTTGCACTTGTTATAGTGTTGAAAAACCACTTTTCGCACTTGTGTTGGTGCAGGAAACCACTTTTGCACTTGTATTAGTGTGGAAAAACCACTTTTCGCACTTGTGTTAGTGTTGAAAAACCACTTTTCGCACTTGTGTTAGTGTTGAAAAACCACTTTTCGCACTTGTGTTGATGCAGGAAACCACTTTTGCACTTGTATTAGTGTGGAAAAAACACTTTTTGCACTTGTGATAGTGTTGAAAAACCACTTTTCGCACTTGTGTTAGTGTTGAAAAACCACTTTTTGCACTGGTGTTGGTGCAGGAAAACACTTTTGCACTTGTATTAGTGTGGAAAAAACACTTTTTGCACTTGTGATAGTGTTGAAAAACCACATTTCGCACGTGTGTTAGTATTGAAAAACCACTTTTCGCACTTGTGTTGGTGCAGGAAACCACTTTTGCACTTGTATTAGTGTGGAAAAAACACTTTTCGCACTTGTGTTAGTGTTGAAAAACCACTTTTCGCACTTGTGTTAGTGTTGAAAAACCACTTTTCGCACTTGTGTTGGTGCAGGAAACCACTTTTGCACTTGTATTAATGTGGAAAAACACTTTTCGCACTTGTGTTAGTGTTGAAAAAACCACTTTTCGCACTTGTGTTAGTGTTGAAAAACCACTTTTCTTTTCGCACTTGTGTTTGTGCAGGAAACCACTTTTGCACTGGTATTAGTGTGGAAAAAACACTTTTTGCACTTGTGATAGTGTTGAAAAACCACTTTTCGTGATAGTGTTGAAAAACCACTTTTCGCACTTGTGTTAGTGTTGAAAAACCACTTTTCGCACTTGTGTTGGTGCAGGAAACCACTTTTGCACTTGTATTAGTGTGGAAAAACCACTTTTCAAACTTGTGTTAGTGTTGAAAAACCACTTTTCGACATTTGTGTTAGTGTTGAAAAACCACTTTTCGCACTTGTGTTGGTGCAGGAAACCACTTTTGCACTTGTATTAGTGTGGAGGAAAACACTTTTTACACTTGTGATAGTGCTGAAAACCACTTTTCGCACTTGTGTTAGTGTTGAAAAACCACTTTTCGCACTTGTGTTAGTGTTGAAAAACCACTTTTCGCACTTGTGTTGGTGCAGAAAACCACTTTTGCACTTGTATTAGTGTGGAAAAACCACTTTTCGCACTTGTGTTAGTGTTGAAAAACCACTTTTTGCACTTGTGTTAGTGTTGAAAAACCACCTTTCGCAACTTGTGTTGGTGCAGGAAACCACTCTTGCACTTGTAGTAGTGTGGAAAAAACACTTTTTGCACTAGTGATAGTGTTGAAAAACCACTTTTCCGCACTTGTGTTAGTGTTGAAAAACCACTTTTCGCACTTGTGTTGGTGCAGGAAACCACTTTGCACTTGTATTAGTGTGGAAAAACCACTTTTCAAACTTGTGTTAGTGTTGAAAAACCACTTTTCGCATTTGTGTTAGTGTTGAAAAACCACTTTTCGCACTTGTGTTGGTGCAGGAAACCACTTTTGCACTTGTATTAGTGTGGAGAAAACACTTTTTACACTTGTGATAGTGCTGAAAAACCACTTTTCGCACTTGTGTTAGTGTTGAAAAACCACTTTTCGCACTTGTGTTAGTGTTGAAAAACCACTTTTCGCACTTGTGTTGGTGCAGAAAACCACTTTTGCACTTGTATTAGTGTGGAAAAACCACTTTTCGCACTTGTGTTAGTGTTGAAAAACCACTTTTTGCACTTGTGTTAGTGTTGAAAAACCACCTTTCGCACTTGTGTTGGTGCAGGAAACCACTCTTGCACTTGTAGTAGTGTGGAAAAAAACACTTTTTGCACTAGTGATAGTGTTGAAAAACCACTTTTCGCACTTGTAGTTAGTGTTGAAAAACCACTTTTCGCACTTGTGTTGGTGCAGGAAACCACTTTTGCACTTGTATTAGTGTGGAAAAAAACATTTTTCGCACTTGTGTTAGTGTGAAAAACCACTTTTCGCACTTGTGTTGGTGCAGGAAACCACCTTTGCACTTGTATTAGTGTGGAAAAACCACTTTTCCGCACACTTGTGTTAGTGTTGAAAAACCACTTTTCGCACTTGTGTTAGTGTTGAAAAACCACTTTTTCGCACTTGTGTTAGTGTTGAAAAACCACTTTTCGGCTCTTGTGTTGGTGCAGGAAACCACTTTTGCACTTGTATTAGTGTGGAAAAACACTTTTTGCACTTGTGATCGTGTTGAAAAACCACTTTTCGCACTTGTGTTAGTGTTGAAAAACCACTTTTCGCACTTGTGTTGGTGCAGGAAACCACTTTTGCACTTGTATTAGTGTGGAAAAACCACTTTTCACACTTGTGTTAGTGTTGAAAAACCACTTTTCGCACTTGTGTTAGTGTTGAAAAACCACTTTTCGCACTTGTGTTAGTGTTGAAAAACCACTTTTCGCACTTGTGTTGGTGCAGGAGACCACTTTCGCACTTGTATTAGTGTGGAAAAAACACTTTTTGCACTTGTGGTCGAGTTGAAAAACCACTTTTCGCACTTGTGTTAGTGTTGAAAAGCCACTTTTCGCACTTGTGTTAGTGTTGAAAAACCACTTTTCGCACTTGTGTTGGTGCAGGAAACCACTTTTGCACTTGTATTAGTGTGGTAAAACCACTTTTCGCACTTGTGTTAGTGTTGAAAAACCACTTTTCGCACTTGTGTTAGTGTTGAAAAACCACTTTTCACACTTGTGTTAGTGTTGAAAAACCACTTTTCGCACTTGTGTTGGTGCAGGAAACCACTTTTGCACTTGTATTAGTGTGGAAAACACACTTTTCGCACTTGTGTTAGTGTTGAAAAACCACTTTTCGCACTTGTGTTAGTGTTGAAAAACCACTTTTCGCACTTGTGTTGGTGCAGGAAACCACTTTTGCACTTGTATTAGTGTGGAAAAAACATTTTTCGCACTTGTGCTAGTGTTGAAAAACCACTTTTCGCACTTGTGTTAGTGTTGAAAAACCACATTTCGCACTTGTGTTGGTGCAGGAAACCACTTTTGCACTTGTGTTGGTGCAGGAAACCACTTTTGCACTTGTATTAGTGTGGAAAAAACACTTTTTGCACTTGTTATAGTGTTGAAAAACCACTTTTCGCACTTGTGTTGGTGCAGGAAACCACTTTTGCACTTGTATTAGTGTGGAAAAACCACTTTTCGCACTTGTGTTAGTGTTGAAAAACCACTTTTCGCACTTGTGTTAGTGTTGAAAAACCACTTTTCGCACTTGTGTTGATGCAGGAAACCACTTTTGCACTTGTATTAGTGTGGAAAAAACACTTTTTGCACTTGTGATAGTGTTGAAAAACCACTTTTCGCACTTGTGTTAGTGTTGAAAAACCACTTTTTGCACTGGTGTTGGTGCAGGAAAACACTTTTGCACTTGTATTAGTGTGGAAAAAACACTTTTTGCACTTGTGATAGTGTTGAAAAACCACATTTTGCACGTGTGTTAGTATTGAAAAACCACTTTTCGCACTTGTGTTGGTGCAGGAAACCACTTTTGCACTTGTATTAGTGTGGAAAAAACACTTTTCGCACTTGTGTTAGTGTTGAAAAACCACTTTTCGCACTTGTGTTAGTGTTGAAAAACCACTTTTCGCACTTGTGTTGGTGCAGGAAACCACTTTTGCACTTGTATTAATGTGGAAAAACACTTTTCGCACTTGTGTTAGTGTTGAAAAACCACTTTTCGCACTTGTGTTAGTGTTGAAAAACCACTTTTCGCACTTGTGTTTGTGCAGGAAACCACTTTTGCACTGGTATTAGTGTGGAAAAAACACTTTTTGCACTTGTGATAGTGTTGAAAAACCACTTTTCGTGATAGTGTTGAAAAACCACTTTTCGCACTTGTGTTAGTGTTGAAAAACCACTTTTCGCACTTGTGTTGGTGCAGGAAACCACTTTTGCACTTGTATTAGTGTGGAAAAACCACTTTTCAAACTTGTGTTAGTGTTGAAAAACCACTTTTCGCATTTGTGTTAGTGTTGAAAAACCACTTTTCGCACTTGTGTTGGTGCAGGAAACCACTTTTGCACTTGTATTAGTGTGGAGAAAACACTTTTTACACTTGTGATAGTGCTGAAAAACCACTTTTCGCACTTGTGTTAGTGTTGAAAAACCACTTTTCGCACTTGTGTTAGTGTTGAAAAACCACTTTTCGCACTTGTGTTGGTGCAGAAAACCACTTTTGCACTTGTATTAGTGTGGAAAAACCACTTTTCGCACTTGTGTTAGTGTTGAAAAACCACTTTTTGCACTTGTGTTAGTGTTGAAAAACCACCTTTCGCACTTGTGTTGGTGCAGGAAACCACTCTTGCACTTGTAGTAGTGTGGAAAAAACACTTTTTGCACTAGTGATAGTGTTGAAAAACCACTTTTCGCACTTGTGTTAGTGTTGAAAAACCACTTTTCGCACTTGTGTTGGTGCAGGAAACCACTTTTGCACTTGTATTAGTGTGGAAAAACCACTTTTCACACTTGTGTTAGTGTTGAAAAACCACTTTTCGCACTTGTGTTAGTGTTGAAAAACCACTTTTCGCACTTGTGTTAGTGTTGAAAAACCACTTTTCGCACTTGTGTTGGTGCAGGAAACCACTTTCGCACTTGTATTAGTGTGGAAAAAACACTTTTTGCACTTGTGGTCGACTTGAAAAACCACTTTTCGCACTTGTGTTAGTGTTGAAAAGCCACTTTTCGCACTTGTGTTAGTGTTGAAAAACCACTTTTCGCACTTGTGTTGGTGCAGGAAACCACTTTTGCACTTGTATTAGTGTGGTAAAACCACTTTTCGCACTTGTGTTAGTGTTGAAAAACCACTTTTCGCACTTGTGTTAGTGTTGAAAAACCACTTTTCACACTTGTGTTAGTGTTGAAAAACCACTTTTCGCACTTGTGTTGGTGCAGGAAACCACTTTTGCACTTGTATTAGTGTGGAAAACACACTTTTCGCACTTGTGTTAGTGTTGAAAAACCACTTTTCGCACTTGTGTTAGTGTTGAAAAACCACTTTTCGCACTTGTGTTGGTGCAGGAAACCACTTTTGCACTTGTATTAGTGTGGAAAAAACATTTTTCGCACTTGTGCTAGTGTTGAAAAACCACTTTTCGCACTTGTGTTAGTGTTGAAAAACCACATTTCGCACTTGTGTTGGTGCAGGAAACCACTTTTGCACTTGTGTTGGTGCAGGAAACCACTTTTGCACTTGTATTAGTGTGGAAAAAACACTTTTTGCACTTGTTATAGTGTTGAAAAACCACTTTTCGCACTTGTGTTGGTGCAGGAAACCACTTTTGCACTTGTATTAGTGTGGAAAAACCACTTTTCGCACTTGTGTTAGTGTTGAAAAACCACTTTTCGCACTTGTGTTAGTGTTGAAAAACCACTTTTCGCACTTGTGTTGATGCAGGAAACCACTTTTGCACTTGTATTAGTGTGGAAAAAACACTTTTTGCACTTGTGATAGTGTTGAAAAACCACTTTTCGCACTTGTGTTAGTGTTGAAAAACCACTTTTTGCACTGGTGTTGGTGCAGGAAAACACTTTTGCACTTGTATTAGTGTGGAAAAAACACTTTTTGCACTTGTGATAGTGTTGAAAAACCACATTTCGCACGTGTGTTAGTATTGAAAAACCACTTTTCGCACTTGTGTTGGTGCAGGAAACCACTTTTGCACTTGTATTAGTGTGGAAAAAACACTTTTCGCACTTGTGTTAGTGTTGAAAAACCACTTTTCGCACTTGTGTTGGTGCAGGAAACCACTTTTGCACTTGTATTAGTGTGGAAAAACCACTTTTCGCACTTGTGTTAGTGTTGAAAAACCACTTTTCGCACTTGTGTTGGTGGGGGAAACCACTTTTGCACTTGTATTAGTGTGGAAAAAACACTTTTTGCACTTGTGATCGTGTTGAAAAACCACTTTTCGCACTTGTGTTAGTGTTGAAAAACCACTTTTCGCACTTGTGTTGGTGCAGGAAACCACTTTTGCATTTGTATTAGTGTGGAAAAACCACTTTTCGCACTTGTGTTAGTGTTGAAAAACCACTTTTCGCACTTGTGTTGGTGCAGGAAACCACTTTTGCACTTGTATTAGTGTGGAAAAAACACTTTTTGCACTTGTGGTCGAGTTGAAAAACCACTTTTCGCACTTGTGTTAGTGTTGAAAAACCACTTTTCGCACCTGTGTTAGTGTTGAAAAACCACTTTTCGCACTTGTGTTGGTGCAGGAAACCACTTTTGCACTTGTATTAGTGTGGAAAAAACACTTTTTGCACTTGTGATCGTGTTGAAAAACCACTTTTCGCACTTGTGTTAGTGTTGAAAAACCACTTTTCGCACTTGTGTTGGTGCAGGAAACCACTTTTGCACTTGTATTAGTGTGGAAAAACCACTTTTCGCACTTGTGTTAGTGTTGAAAAACCACTTTTTGCACTTGTGTTAGTGTTGAAAAACCACCTTTCGCACTTGTGTTGGTGCAGGAAACCACTTTTGCACTTGTAGTAGTGTGGAAAAAACACTTTTTGCACTTGTGATAGTGTTGAAAAACCACTTTTCGCACTTGTGTTAGTGTTGAAAAACTACTTTTCACACTTGTGTTAGTGTTGAAAAACCACTTTTTGCACTGGTGTTGGTGCAGGAAAACACTTTTGCACTTGTATTAGTGTGGAAAAAACACTTTTTGCACTTGTGATAGTGTTGAAAAACCACTTTTCGCACTTGTGTTGGTGCAGGAAACCACTTTTGCACTTGTATTAGTGTGGAAAAAACACTTTTTGCACTTGTTATAGTGTTGAAAAACCACTTTTCGCACTTGTGTTGGTGCAGGAAACCACTTTTGCACTTGTATTAGTGTGGAAAAACCACTTTTCGCACTTGTGATAGTGTTGAAAAACCACTTTTCGCACTTGTGTTAGTGTTGAAAAACCACTTTTTGCACTGGTGTTGGTGCAGGAAAACACTTTTGCACTTGTATTAGTGTGGAAAAAACACTTTTTGCACTTGTGATAGTGTTGAAAAACCACATTTCGCACGTGTGTTAGTATTGAAAAACCACTTTTCGCACTTGTGTTGGTGCAGAAAACCACTTTTGCACTTGTATTAGTGTGGAAAAACCACTTTTCGCACTTGTGTTAGTGTTGAAAAACCACTTTTTGCACTTGTGTTAGTGTTGAAAAACCACCTTTCGCACTTGTGTTGGTGCAGGAAACCACTTTTGCACTTGTGTTAGTGTTGAAAAACCACTTTTCGCACTTGTGTTAGTGTTGAAAAACCACTTTTCGCACTTGTGTTAGTGTTGAAAACCCACTTTTCGCACTTGTGTTTGTGCAGGAAACCACTTTTGCACTGGTATTAGTGTGGAAAAAACACTTTTTGCACTTGTGATAGTGTTGAAAAACCACTTTTCGTGATAGTGTTGAAAAACCACTTTTCGCACTTGTGTTAGTGTTGAAAAACCACTTTTCGCACTTGTGTTGGTGCAGGAAACCACTTTTTGCACTTGTATTAGTGTGGAAAAACCACTTTTCAAACTTGTGTTAGTGTTGAAAAACCACTTTTCGCATTTGTGTTAGTGTTGAAAAACCACTTTTCGCACTTGTGTTGGTGCAGGAAACCACTTTTGCACTTGTATTAGTGTGGAGAAAACACTTTTTACACTTGTGATAGTGCTGAAAAACCACTTTTCGCACTTGTGTTAGTGTTGAAAAACCACTTTTCGCACTTGTGTTAGTGTTGAAAAACCACTTTTCGCACTTGTGTTGGTGCAGAAAACCACTTTTGCACTTGTATTAGTGTGGAAAAACTACTTTTCGCACTTGTGTTAGTGTTGAAAAACCACTTTTTGCACTTGTGTTAGTGTTGAAAAACCACCTTTCGCACTTGTGTTGGTGCAGGAAACCACTCTTGCACTTGTAGTAGTGTGGAAAAAACACTTTTTGCACTAGTGATAGTGTTGAAAAACCACTTTTCGCACTTGTGTTAGTGTTGAAAAACCACTTTTCGCACTTGTGTTGGTGCAGGAAACCACTTTTGCACTTGTATTAGTGTGGAAAAAACATTTTTCGCACTTGTGTTAGTGTTGAAAAACCACTTTTCGCACTTGTGTTGGTGCAGGAAACCACTTTTGCACTTGTATTAGTGTGGAAAAACCACTTTTCGCACTTGTGTTAGTGTTGAAAAACCACTTTTCGCACTTGTGTTAGTGTTGAAAAACCACTTTTCGCACTTGTGTTAGTGTTGAAAAACCACTTTTCGCTCTTGTGTTGGTGCAGGAAACCACTTTTGCACTTGTATTAGTGTGGAAAAACACTTTTTGCACTTGTGATCGTGTTGAAAAACCACTTTTCGCACTTGTGTTAGTGTTGAAAAACCACTTTTCGCACTTGTGTTAGTGTTGAAAAACCACTTTTCGCACTTGTGTTGGTGCAGGAAACCACTTTCGCACTTGTATTAGTGTGGAAAAAACACTTTTTGCACTTGTGGTCGAGTTGAAAAACCACTTTTCACACTTGTGTTAGTGTTGAAAAACCACTTTTCGCACTTGTGTTGGTGCAGGAAACCACTTTTGCACTTGTATTAGTGTGGAAAACACACTTTTCGCACTTGTGTTAGTGTTGAAAAACCACTTTTTGCACTTGTTAGTGTTGAAAAACCACTTTTCGCACTTGTGTTGGTGCATGAAACCACTTTTGCACTTGTATTAGTGTGGAAAAAACATTTTTCGCACTTGTGCTAGTGTTGAAAAACCACTTTTCGCACTTGTGTTAGTGTTGAAAAACCACATTTCGCACTTGTGTTGGTGCAGGAAACCACTTTTGCACTTGTATTAGTGTGGAAAAAACACTTTTCGCACTTGTGTTAGTGTTGAAAAACCACTTTTCGCACTTGTGTTAGTGTTGAAAAACCACTTTTCGCACTTGTGTTGGTGCAGGAAACCACTTTTGCACTTGTATTAGTGTGGAAAAAACACTTTTTGCACTTGTTATAGTGTTGAAAAACCACTTTTCGCACTTGTGTTGGTGCAGGAAACCACTTTTGCACTTGTATTAGTGTGGAAAAACCACTTTTCGCACTTGTGTTAGTGTTGAAAAACCACTTTTCGCACTTGTGTTAGTGTTGAAAAACCACTTTTCGCACTTGTGTTGATGCAGGAAACCACTTTTGCACTTGTATTAGTGTGGAAAAAACACTTTTTGCACTTGTGATAGTGTTGAAAAACCACTTTTCGCACTTGTGTTAGTGTTGAAAAACCACTTTTTGCACTTGTGTTGGTGCAGGAAACCACTTTTGCACTTGTATTAGTGTGGAAAAAACACTTTTCGCACTTGTGTTGGTGCAGGAAACCACTTTTGCACTTGTATTAGTGTGGAAAAAACACTTTTCGCACTTGTGTTAGTGTTGAAAAACCACTTTTCGCACTTGTGTTGGTGCAGGAAACCACTTTTGCACTTGTATTAGTGTGGAAAAACCACTTTTCGCACTTGTGTTAGTGTTGAAAAACCACTTTTCGCACTTGTGTTAGTGTTGAAAAACCACTTTTCGCACTTGTGTTGGTGGGGGAAACCACTTTTGCACTTGTATTAGTGTGGAAAAAACACTTTTTGCACTTGTGATCGTGTTGAAAAACCACTTTTCGCACTTGTGTTAGTGTTGAAAAACCACTTTTCGCACTTGTGTTGGTGCAGGAAACCACTTTTGCATTTGTATTAGTGTGGAAAAACCACTTTTCGCACTTGTGTTAGTGTTGAAAAACCACTTTTCGCACTTGTGTTGGTGCAGGAAACCACTTTTGCACTTGTATTAGTGTGGAAAAAACACTTTTTGCACTTGTGGTCGAGTTGAAAAATCACTTTTCGCACTTGTGTTAGTGTTGAAAAACCACTTTTCGCACTTGTGTTAGTGTTGAAAAACCACTTTTCGCACCTGTGTTAGTGTTGAAAAACCACTTTTCGCACTTGTGTTGGTGCAGGAAACCACTTTTGCACTTGTATTAGTGTGGAAAAAACACTTTTTGCACTTGTGATCGTGTTGAAAAACCACTTTTCGCACTTGTGTTAGTGTTGAAAAACCACTTTTCGCACTTGTGTTGGTGCAGGAAACCACTTTTGCACTTGTATTAGTGTGGTAAAACCACTTTTCGCACTTGTGTTAGTGTTGAAAAACCACTTTTTGCACTTGTGTTAGTGTTGAAAAACCACTTTTCACACTTGTGTTAGTGTTGAAAAACCACTTTTCGCACTTGTGTTGGTGCAGGAAACCACTTTTGCACTTGTATTAGTGTGGAAAAACCACTTTTCGCACTTGTGTTAGTGTTGAAAAACCACTTTTTGCACTTGTGTTAGTGTTGAAAAACCACCTTTCGCACTTGTGTTGGTGCAGGAAACCACTTTTGCACTTGTAGTAGTGTGGAAAAAACACTTTTTGCACTTGTGATAGTGTTGAAAAACCACTTTTCGCACTTGTGTTAGTGTTGAAAAACTACTTTTCACACTTGTGTTAGTGTTGAAAAACCACTTTTTGCACTGGTGTTGGTGCAGGAAAACACTTTTGCACTTGTATTAGTGTGGAAAAAACACTTTTTGCACTTGTGATAGTGTTGAAAAACCACATTTCGCACTTGTGTTAGTGTTGAAAAACGACTTTTCGCACTTGTGTTGGTGCAGGAAACCACTTTTGCACTTGTATTAGTGTGGAAAAAACACTTTTTGCACTTGTGATAGTGTTGAAAAACCACTTTTCGCACTTGTGTTAGTGTTGAAAAACCACTTTTTGCACTGGTGTTGGTGCAGGAAAACACTTTTGCACTTGTATTAGTGTGGAAAAAACACTTTTTGCACTTGTGATAGTGTTGAAAAACCACATTTCGCACGTGTGTTAGTATTGAAAAACCACTTTTCGCACTTGTGTTGGTGCAGAAAACCACTTTTGCACTTGTATTAGTGTGGAAAAACCACTTTTCGCACTTGTGTTAGTGTTGAAAAACCACTTTTTGCACTTGTGTTAGTGTTGAAAAACCACCTTTCGCACTTGTGTTGGTGCAGGAAACCACTCTTGCACTTGTAGTAGTGTGGAAAAAACACTTTTTGCACTAGTGATAGTGTTGAAAAACCACTTTTCGCACTTGTGTTAGTGTTGAAAAACCACTTTTCGCACTTGTGTTGGTGCAGGAAACCACTTTTGCACTTGTATTAGTGTGGAAAAACCACTTTTCGCACTTGTGTTAGTGTTGAAAAACCACTTTTCGCACTTGTGTTAGTGTTGAAAAACCACTTTTCGCACTTGTGTTAGTGTTGAAAAACCACTTTTCGCTCTTGTGTTGGTGCAGGAAACCACTTTTGCACTTGTATTAGTGTGGAAAAACACTTTTTGCACTTGTGATCGTGTTGAAAAACCACTTTTCGCACTTGTGTTAGTGTTGAAAAACCACTTTTCGCACTTGTGTTGGTGCAGGAAACCACTTTTGCACTTGTATTAGTGTGGAAAAACCACTTTTCACACTTGTGTTAGTGTTGAAAAACCACTTTTCGCACTTGTGTTAGTGTTGAAAAACCACTTTTCGCACTTGTGTTAGTGTTGAAAAACCACTTTTCGCACTTGTGTTGGTGCAGGAAACCACTTTCGCACTTGTATTAGTGTGGAAAAAACACTTTTTGCACTTGTGGTCGAGTTGAAAAACCACTTTTCACACTTGTGTTAGTGTTGAAAAACCACTTTTCGCACTTGTGTTGGTGCAGGAAACCACTTTTGCACTTGTATTAGTGTGGAAAACACACTTTTCGCACTTGTGTTAGTGTTGAAAAACCACTTTTCGCACTTGTGTTAGTGTTGAAAAACCACTTTTCGCACTTGTGTTGTTGCAGGAAACCACTTTTGCACTTGTATTAGTGTGGAAAAAACATTTTTCGCACTTGTGCTAGTGTTGAAAAACCACTTTTCGCACTTGTGTTAGTGTTGAAAAACCACATTTCGCACTTGTGTTGGTGCAGGAAACCACTTTTGCACTTGTATTAGTGTGGAAAAAACACTTTTCGCACTTGTGTTAGTGTTGAAAAACCACTTTTCGCACTTGTGTTGGTGTTGAAAAACCACTTTTCGCACTTGTGTTGGTGCAGGAAACCACTTTTGCACTTGTATTAGTGTGGAAAAAACACTTTTTGCACTTGTTATAGTGTTGAAAAACCACTTTTCGCACTTGTGTTGGTGCACGAAACCACTTTTGCACTTGTATTAGTGTGGAAAAACCACTTTTCGCACTTGTGTTAGTGTTGAAAAACCACATTTCGCACTTGTGTTAGTGTTGAAAAACCACTTTTCGCACTTGTGTTGATGCAGGAAACCACTTTTGCACTTGTATTAGTGTGGAAAAAACACTTTTTGCACTTGTGATAGTGTTGAAAAACCACTTTTCGCACTTGTGTTAGTGTTGAAAAACCACTTTTTGCACTGGTGTTGGTGCAGGAAAACACTTTTGCACTTGTATTAGTGTGGAAAAAACACTTTTTGCACTTGTGATAGTGTTGAAAAACCACATTTCGCACGTGTGTTAGTATTGAAAAACCACTTTTCGCACTTGTGTTGGTGCAGGAAACCACTTTTGCACTTGTATTAGTGTGGAAAAAACACTTTTCGCACTTGTGTTAGTGTTGAAAAACCACTTTTCGCACTTGTGTTGGTGCAGGAAACCACTTTTGCACTTGTATTAGTGTGGAAAAACCACTTTTCGCACTTGTGTTAGTGTTGAAAAACCACTTTTCGCACTTGTGTTAGTGTTGAAAAACCACTTTTCGCACTTGTGTTGGTGGGGGAACCCACTTTTGCACTTGTATTAGTGTGGAAAAAACACTTTTTGCACTTGTGATCGTGTTGAAAAACCACTTTTCGCACTTGTGTTAGTGTTGAAAAACCACTTTTCGCACTTGTGTTGGTGCAGGAAACCACTTTTGCATTTGTATTAGTGTGGAAAAACCACTTTTCGCACTTGTGTTAGTGTTGAAAAACCACTTTTCGCACTTGTGTTGGTGCAGGAAACCACTTTTGCACTTGTATTAGTGTGGAAAAAACACTTTTTGCACTTGTGGTCGAGTTGAAAAACCACTTTTCGCACTTGTGTTAGTGTTGAAAAACCACTTTTCGCACTTGTGTTAGTGTTGAAAAACCACTTTTCGCACCTGTGTTAGTGTTGAAAAACCACTTTTCGCACTTGTGTTGGTGCAGGAAACCACTTTTGCACTTGTATTAGTGTGGAAAAAACACTTTTTGCACTTGTGATCGTGTTGAAAAACCACTTTTCGCACTTGTGTTAGTGTTGAAAAACCACTTTTCGCACTTGTGTTGGTGCAGGAAACCACTTTTGCACTTGTATTAGTGTGGTAAAACCACTTTTCGCACTTGTGTTAGTGTTGAAAAACCACTTTTTGCACTTGTGTTAGTGTTGAAAAACCACTTTTCACACTTGTGTTAGTGTTGAAAAACCACTTTTCGCACGTGTGTTGGTGCAGGAAACCACTTTTGCACTTGTATTAGTGTGGAAAAACCACTTTTCGCACTTGTGTTAGTGTTGAAAAACCACTTTTTGCACTTGTGTTAGTGTTGAAAAACCACCTTTCGCACTTGTGTTGGTGCAGGAAACCACTTTTGCACTTGTAGTAGTGTGGGAAAAACACTTTTTGCACTTGTGATAGTGTTGAAAAACCACTTTTCGCACTTGTGTTAGTGTTGAAAAACTACTTTTCACACTTGTGTTAGTGTTGAAAAACCACTTTTTGCACTGGTGTTGGTGCAGGAAAACACTTTTGCACTTGTATTAGTGTGGAAAAAACACTTTTTGCACTTGTGATAGTGTTGAAAAACCACATTTCGCACTTGTGTTAGTGTTGAAAAACCACTTTTCGCACTTGTGTTGGTGCAGGAAACCACTTTTGCACTTGTATTAGTGTGGAAAAAACACTTTTCGCACTTGTGTTAGTGTTGAAAAACCACTTTTCGCACTTGTGTTAGTGTTGAAAAACCACTTTTCGCACTTGTGTTGATGCAGGAAACCACTTTTGCACTTGTATTAGTGTGGAAAAAACACTTTTTGCACTTGTGATAGTGTTGAAAAACCACATTTCGCACGTGTGTTAGTATTGAAAAACCACTTTTCGCACTTGTGTTGGTGCAGAAAACCACTTTTGCACTTGTATTAGTGTGGAAAAACCACTTTTCGCACTTGTGTTAGTGTTGAAAAACCACTTTTTGCACTTGTGTTAGTGTTGAAAAACCACCTTTCGCACTTGTGTTGGTGCAGGAAACCACTCTTGCACTTGTAGTAGTGTGGAAAAAACACTTTTTGCACTAGTGATAGTGTTGAAAAACCACTTTTCGCACTTGTGTTAGTGTTGAAAAACCACTTTTCGCACTTGTGTTGGTGCAGGAAACCACTTTTGCACTTGTATTAGTGTGGAAAAAACATTTTTCGCACTTGTGTTAGTGTTGAAAAACCACTTTTCGCACTTGTGTTGGTGCAGGAAACCACTTTTGCACTTTTATTAGTGTGGAAAAACCACTTTTCGCACTTGTGTTAGTGTTGAAAAACCACTTTTCGCACTTGTGTTAGTGTTGAAAAACCACTTTTCGCACTTGTGTTAGTGTTGAAAAACCACTTTTCGCTCTTGTGTTGGTGCAGGAAACCACTTTTGCACTTGTATTAGTGTGGAAAAACACTTTTTGCACTTGTGATCGTGTTGAAAAACCACTTTTCGCACTTGTGTTAGTGTTGAAAAACCACTTTTCGCACTTGTGTTGGTGCAGGAAACCACTTTTGCACTTGTATTAGTGTGGAAAAACCACTTTTCACACTTGTGTTAGTGTTGAAAACCACTTTTCGCACTTGTGTTGGTGCAGGAAACCACTTTTGCACTTGTATTAGTGTGGAAAAACCACTTTTCGCACTTGTGTTAGTGTTGAAAAACCACTTTTCGCACTTGTGTTAGTGTTGAAAAACCACTTTTCGCACTTGTGTTAGTGTTGAAAAACCACTTTTCGCTCTTGTGTTGGTGCAGGAAACCACTTTTGCACTTGTATTAGTGTGGAAAAACACTTTTTGCACTTGTGATCGTGTTGAAAAACCACTTTTCGCACTTGTGTTAGTGTTGAAAAACCACTTTTCGCACTTGTGTTAGTGTTGAAAAACCACTTTTCGCACTTGTGTTGGTGCAGGAAACCACTTTCGCACTTGTATTAGTGTGGAAAAAACACTTTTTGCACTTGTGGTCGAGTTGAAAAACCACTTTTCACACTTGTGTTAGTGTTGAAAAACCACTTTTCGCACTTGTGTTGGTGCAGGAAACCACTTTTGCACTTGTATTAGTGTGGAAAACACACTTTTCGCACTTGTGTTAGTGTTGAAAAACCACTTTTTGCACTTGTTAGTGTTGAAAAACCACTTTTCGCACTTGTGTTGGTGCATGAAACCACTTTTGCACTTGTATTAGTGTGGAAAAAACATTTTTCGCACTTGTGCTAGTGTTGAAAAACCACTTTTCGCACTTGTGTTAGTGTTGAAAAACCACATTTCGCACTTGTGTTGGTGCAGGAAACCACTTTTGCACTTGTATTAGTGTGGAAAAAACACTTTTCGCACTTGTGTTAGTGTTGAAAAACCACTTTTCGCACTTGTGTTAGTGTTGAAAAACCACTTTTCGCACTTGTGTTGGTGCAGGAAACCACTTTTGCACTTGTATTAGTGTGGAAAAAACACTTTTTGCACTTGTTATAGTGTTGAAAAACCACTTTTCGCACTTGTGTTGGTGCAGGAAACCACTTTTGCACTTGTATTAGTGTGGAAAAACCACTTTTCGCACTTGTGTTAGTGTTGAAAAACCACTTTTCGCACTTGTGTTAGTGTTGAAAAACCACTTTTCGCACTTGTGTTGATGCAGGAAACCACTTTTGCACTTGTATTAGTGTGGAAAAAACACTTTTTGCACTTGTGATAGTGTTGAAAAACCACTTTTCGCACTTGTGTTAGTGTTGAAAAACCACTTTTTGCACTTGTGTTGGTGCAGGAAACCACTTTTGCACTTGTATTAGTGTGGAAAAAACACTTTTCGCACTTGTGTTGGTGCAGGAAACCACTTTTGCACT
The DNA here is from genome assembly GCF_964187855.1 of Myxine glutinosa. NCBI lineage: Eukaryota > Metazoa > Chordata > Myxini > Myxiniformes > Myxinidae > Myxine > Myxine glutinosa. The sequence continues at coordinate 43,882 of NW_027618607.1, read as the reverse complement.
TGTATTAGTGTGGAAAAAACACTTTTCGCACTTGTGTTAGTGTTGAAAAACCACTTTTCGCACTTGTGTTGGTGCAGGAAACCACTTTTGCACTTGTATTAGTGTGGAAAAACCACTTTTCGCACTTGTGTTAGTGTTGAAAAACCACTTTTCGCACTTGTGTTAGTGTTGAAAAACCACTTTTCGCACTTGTGTTGGTGGGGGAAACCACTTTTGCACTTGTATTAGTGTGGAAAAAACACTTTTTGCACTTGTGATCGTGTTGAAAAACCACTTTTCGCACTTGTGTTAGTGTTGAAAAACCACTTTTCGCACTTGTGTTGGTGCAGGAAACCACTTTTGCATTTGTATTAGTGTGGAAAAACCACTTTTCGCACTTGTGTTAGTGTTGAAAAACCACTTTTCGCACTTGTGTTGGTGCAGGAAACCACTTTTGCACTTGTATTAGTGTGGAAAAAACACTTTTTGCACTTGTGGTCGAGTTGAAAAATCACTTTTCGCACTTGTGTTAGTGTTGAAAAACCACTTTTCGCACTTGTGTTAGTGTTGAAAAACCACTTTTCGCACCTGTGTTAGTGTTGAAAAACCACTTTTCGCACTTGTGTTGGTGCAGGAAACCACTTTTGCACTTGTATTAGTGTGGAAAAAACACTTTTTGCACTTGTGATCGTGTTGAAAAACCACTTTTCGCACTTGTGTTAGTGTTGAAAAACCACTTTTCGCACTTGTGTTGGTGCAGGAAACCACTTTTGCACTTGTATTAGTGTGGTAAAACCACTTTTCGCACTTGTGTTAGTGTTGAAAAACCACTTTTTGCACTTGTGTTAGTGTTGAAAAACCACTTTTCACACTTGTGTTAGTGTTGAAAAACCACTTTTCGCACTTGTGTTGGTGCAGGAAACCACTTTTGCACTTGTATTAGTGTGGAAAAACCACTTTTCGCACTTGTGTTAGTGTTGAAAAACCACTTTTTGCACTTGTGTTAGTGTTGAAAAACCACCTTTCGCACTTGTGTTGGTGCAGGAAACCACTTTTGCACTTGTAGTAGTGTGGAAAAAACACTTTTTGCACTTGTGATAGTGTTGAAAAACCACTTTTCGCACTTGTGTTAGTGTTGAAAAACTACTTTTCACACTTGTGTTAGTGTTGAAAAACCACTTTTTGCACTGGTGTTGGTGCAGGAAAACACTTTTGCACTTGTATTAGTGTGGAAAAAACACTTTTTGCACTTGTGATAGTGTTGAAAAACCACATTTCGCACTTGTGTTAGTGTTGAAAAACGACTTTTCGCACTTGTGTTGGTGCAGGAAACCACTTTTGCACTTGTATTAGTGTGGAAAAAACACTTTTTGCACTTGTGATAGTGTTGAAAAACCACTTTTCGCACTTGTGTTAGTGTTGAAAAACCACTTTTTGCACTGGTGTTGGTGCAGGAAAACACTTTTGCACTTGTATTAGTGTGGAAAAAACACTTTTTGCACTTGTGATAGTGTTGAAAAACCACATTTCGCACGTGTGTTAGTATTGAAAAACCACTTTTCGCACTTGTGTTGGTGCAGAAAACCACTTTTGCACTTGTATTAGTGTGGAAAAACCACTTTTCGCACTTGTGTTAGTGTTGAAAAACCACTTTTTGCACTTGTGTTAGTGTTGAAAAACCACCTTTCGCACTTGTGTTGGTGCAGGAAACCACTCTTGCACTTGTAGTAGTGTGGAAAAAACACTTTTTGCACTAGTGATAGTGTTGAAAAACCACTTTTCGCACTTGTGTTAGTGTTGAAAAACCACTTTTCGCACTTGTGTTGGTGCAGGAAACCACTTTTGCACTTGTATTAGTGTGGAAAAACCACTTTTCGCACTTGTGTTAGTGTTGAAAAACCACTTTTCGCACTTGTGTTAGTGTTGAAAAACCACTTTTCGCACTTGTGTTAGTGTTGAAAAACCACTTTTCGCTCTTGTGTTGGTGCAGGAAACCACTTTTGCACTTGTATTAGTGTGGAAAAACACTTTTTGCACTTGTGATCGTGTTGAAAAACCACTTTTCGCACTTGTGTTAGTGTTGAAAAACCACTTTTCGCACTTGTGTTGGTGCAGGAAACCACTTTTGCACTTGTATTAGTGTGGAAAAACCACTTTTCACACTTGTGTTAGTGTTGAAAAACCACTTTTCGCACTTGTGTTAGTGTTGAAAAACCACTTTTCGCACTTGTGTTAGTGTTGAAAAACCACTTTTCGCACTTGTGTTGGTGCAGGAAACCACTTTCGCACTTGTATTAGTGTGGAAAAAACACTTTTTGCACTTGTGGTCGAGTTGAAAAACCACTTTTCACACTTGTGTTAGTGTTGAAAAACCACTTTTCGCACTTGTGTTGGTGCAGGAAACCACTTTTGCACTTGTATTAGTGTGGAAAACACACTTTTCGCACTTGTGTTAGTGTTGAAAAACCACTTTTCGCACTTGTGTTAGTGTTGAAAAACCACTTTTCGCACTTGTGTTGTTGCAGGAAACCACTTTTGCACTTGTATTAGTGTGGAAAAAACATTTTTCGCACTTGTGCTAGTGTTGAAAAACCACTTTTCGCACTTGTGTTAGTGTTGAAAAACCACATTTCGCACTTGTGTTGGTGCAGGAAACCACTTTTGCACTTGTATTAGTGTGGAAAAAACACTTTTCGCACTTGTGTTAGTGTTGAAAAACCACTTTTCGCACTTGTGTTGGTGTTGAAAAACCACTTTTCGCACTTGTGTTGGTGCAGGAAACCACTTTTGCACTTGTATTAGTGTGGAAAAAACACTTTTTGCACTTGTTATAGTGTTGAAAAACCACTTTTCGCACTTGTGTTGGTGCACGAAACCACTTTTGCACTTGTATTAGTGTGGAAAAACCACTTTTCGCACTTGTGTTAGTGTTGAAAAACCACATTTCGCACTTGTGTTAGTGTTGAAAAACCACTTTTCGCACTTGTGTTGATGCAGGAAACCACTTTTGCACTTGTATTAGTGTGGAAAAAACACTTTTTGCACTTGTGATAGTGTTGAAAAACCACTTTTCGCACTTGTGTTAGTGTTGAAAAACCACTTTTTGCACTGGTGTTGGTGCAGGAAAACACTTTTGCACTTGTATTAGTGTGGAAAAAACACTTTTTGCACTTGTGATAGTGTTGAAAAACCACATTTCGCACGTGTGTTAGTATTGAAAAACCACTTTTCGCACTTGTGTTGGTGCAGGAAACCACTTTTGCACTTGTATTAGTGTGGAAAAAACACTTTTCGCACTTGTGTTAGTGTTGAAAAACCACTTTTCGCACTTGTGTTGGTGCAGGAAACCACTTTTGCACTTGTATTAGTGTGGAAAAACCACTTTTCGCACTTGTGTTAGTGTTGAAAAACCACTTTTCGCACTTGTGTTAGTGTTGAAAAACCACTTTTCGCACTTGTGTTGGTGGGGGAACCCACTTTTGCACTTGTATTAGTGTGGAAAAAACACTTTTTGCACTTGTGATCGTGTTGAAAAACCACTTTTCGCACTTGTGTTAGTGTTGAAAAACCACTTTTCGCACTTGTGTTGGTGCAGGAAACCACTTTTGCATTTGTATTAGTGTGGAAAAACCACTTTTCGCACTTGTGTTAGTGTTGAAAAACCACTTTTCGCACTTGTGTTGGTGCAGGAAACCACTTTTGCACTTGTATTAGTGTGGAAAAAACACTTTTTGCACTTGTGGTCGAGTTGAAAAACCACTTTTCGCACTTGTGTTAGTGTTGAAAAACCACTTTTCGCACTTGTGTTAGTGTTGAAAAACCACTTTTCGCACCTGTGTTAGTGTTGAAAAACCACTTTTCGCACTTGTGTTGGTGCAGGAAACCACTTTTGCACTTGTATTAGTGTGGAAAAAACACTTTTTGCACTTGTGATCGTGTTGAAAAACCACTTTTCGCACTTGTGTTAGTGTTGAAAAACCACTTTTCGCACTTGTGTTGGTGCAGGAAACCACTTTTGCACTTGTATTAGTGTGGTAAAACCACTTTTCGCACTTGTGTTAGTGTTGAAAAACCACTTTTTGCACTTGTGTTAGTGTTGAAAAACCACTTTTCACACTTGTGTTAGTGTTGAAAAACCACTTTTCGCACGTGTGTTGGTGCAGGAAACCACTTTTGCACTTGTATTAGTGTGGAAAAACCACTTTTCGCACTTGTGTTAGTGTTGAAAAACCACTTTTTGCACTTGTGTTAGTGTTGAAAAACCACCTTTCGCACTTGTGTTGGTGCAGGAAACCACTTTTGCACTTGTAGTAGTGTGGGAAAAACACTTTTTGCACTTGTGATAGTGTTGAAAAACCACTTTTCGCACTTGTGTTAGTGTTGAAAAACTACTTTTCACACTTGTGTTAGTGTTGAAAAACCACTTTTTGCACTGGTGTTGGTGCAGGAAAACACTTTTGCACTTGTATTAGTGTGGAAAAAACACTTTTTGCACTTGTGATAGTGTTGAAAAACCACATTTCGCACTTGTGTTAGTGTTGAAAAACCACTTTTCGCACTTGTGTTGGTGCAGGAAACCACTTTTGCACTTGTATTAGTGTGGAAAAAACACTTTTCGCACTTGTGTTAGTGTTGAAAAACCACTTTTCGCACTTGTGTTAGTGTTGAAAAACCACTTTTCGCACTTGTGTTGATGCAGGAAACCACTTTTGCACTTGTATTAGTGTGGAAAAAACACTTTTTGCACTTGTGATAGTGTTGAAAAACCACATTTCGCACGTGTGTTAGTATTGAAAAACCACTTTTCGCACTTGTGTTGGTGCAGAAAACCACTTTTGCACTTGTATTAGTGTGGAAAAACCACTTTTCGCACTTGTGTTAGTGTTGAAAAACCACTTTTTGCACTTGTGTTAGTGTTGAAAAACCACCTTTCGCACTTGTGTTGGTGCAGGAAACCACTCTTGCACTTGTAGTAGTGTGGAAAAAACACTTTTTGCACTAGTGATAGTGTTGAAAAACCACTTTTCGCACTTGTGTTAGTGTTGAAAAACCACTTTTCGCACTTGTGTTGGTGCAGGAAACCACTTTTGCACTTGTATTAGTGTGGAAAAAACATTTTTCGCACTTGTGTTAGTGTTGAAAAACCACTTTTCGCACTTGTGTTGGTGCAGGAAACCACTTTTGCACTTTTATTAGTGTGGAAAAACCACTTTTCGCACTTGTGTTAGTGTTGAAAAACCACTTTTCGCACTTGTGTTAGTGTTGAAAAACCACTTTTCGCACTTGTGTTAGTGTTGAAAAACCACTTTTCGCTCTTGTGTTGGTGCAGGAAACCACTTTTGCACTTGTATTAGTGTGGAAAAACACTTTTTGCACTTGTGATCGTGTTGAAAAACCACTTTTCGCACTTGTGTTAGTGTTGAAAAACCACTTTTCGCACTTGTGTTGGTGCAGGAAACCACTTTTGCACTTGTATTAGTGTGGAAAAACCACTTTTCACACTTGTGTTAGTGTTGAAAAACCACTTTTCGCACTTGTGTTAGTGTTGAAAAACCACTTTTCGCACTTGTGTTAGTGTTGAAAAACCACTTTTCGCACTTGTGTTGGTGCAGGAAACCACTTTTGCACTTGTATTAGTGTGGAAAAAACACTTTTTGCACTTGTGTTAGTGTTGAAAAACCACTTTTCGCACTTGTGTTAGTGTTGAAAAACCACTTTTCGCACTTGTGTTGGTGCAGGAAACCACTTTTGCACTTGTATTAATGTGGAAAAACACTTTTCGCACTTGTGTTAGTGTTGAAAAACCACTTTTCGCACTTGTGTTAGTGTTGAAAAACCACTTTTCGCACTTGTGTTTGTGCAGGAAACCACTTTTGCACTGGTATTAGTGTGGAAAAAACACTTTTTGCACTTGTGATAGTGTTGAAAAACCACTTTTCGTGATAGTGTTGAAAAACCACTTTTCGCACTTGTGTTAGTGTTGAAAAACCACTTTTCGCACTTGTGTTGGTGCAGGAAACCACTTTTTGCACTTGTATTAGTGTGGAAAAACCACTTTTCAAACTTGTGTTAGTGTTGAAAAACCACTTTTCGCATTTGTGTTAGTGTTGAAAAACCACTTTTCGCACTTGTGTTGGTGCAGGAAACCACTTTTGCACTTGTATTAGTGTGGAGAAAACACTTTTTACACTTGTGATAGTGCTGAAAAACCACTTTTCGCACTTGTGTTAGTGTTGAAAAACCACTTTTCGCACTTGTGTTAGTGTTGAAAAACCACTTTTCGCACTTGTGTTGGTGCAGAAAACCACTTTTGCACTTGTATTAGTGTGGAAAAACCACTTTTCGCACTTGTGTTAGTGTTGAAAAACCACTTTTTGCACTTGTGTTAGTGTTGAAAAACCACCTTTCGCACTTGTGTTGGTGCAGGAAACCACTCTTGCACTTGTAGTAGTGTGGAAAAAACACTTTTTGCACGAGTGATAGTGTTGAAAAACCACTTTTCGCACTTGTGTTAGTGTTGAAAAACCACTTTTCGCACTTGTGTTGGTGCAGGAAACCACTTTTGCACTTGTATTAGTGTGGAAAAACCACTTTTCACACTTGTGTTAGTGTTGAAAAACCACTTTTCGCACTTGTGTTAGTGTTGAAAAACCACTTTTCGCACTTGTGTTGGTGCAGGAAACCACTTTCGCACTTGTATTAGTGTGGAAAAAACACTTTTTGCACTTGTGGTCGAGTTGAAAAACCACTTTTCGCACTTGTGTTAGTGTTGAAAAGCCACTTTTCGCACTTGTGTTAGTGTTGAAAAACCACTTTTCGCACTTGTGTTGGTGCAGGAAACCACTTTTGCACTTGTATTAGTGTGGTAAAACCACTTTTCGCACTTGTGTTAGTGTTGAAAAACCACTTTTCACACTTGTGTTAGTGTTGAAAAACCACTTTTCGCACTTGTGTTGGTGCAGGAAACCACTTTTGCACTTGTATTAGTGTGGAAAACACACTTTTCGCACTTGTGTTAGTGTTGAAAAACCACTTTTCGCACTTGTGTTAGTGTTGAAAAACCACTTTTCGCACTTGTGTTGGTGCAGGAAACCACTTTTGCACTTGTATTAGTGTGGAAAAAACATTTTTCGCACTTGTGCTAGTGTTGAAAAACCACTTTTCGCACTTGTGTTAGTGTTGAAAAACCACATTTCGCACTTGTGTTGGTGCAGGAAACCACTTTTGCACTTGTATTAGTGTGGAAAAAACACTTTTCGCACTTGTGTTAGTGTAGAAAAACCACTTTTCGCACTTGTGTTAGTGTTGAAAAACCACTTTTCGCACTTGTGTTGGTGCAGGAAACCACTTTTGCACTTGTATTAGTGTGGAAAAAACACTTTTTGCACTTGTTATAGTGTTGAAAAACCACTTTTCGCACTTGTGTTGGTGCAGGAAACCACTTTTGCACTTGTATTAGTGTGGAAAAACCACTTTTCGCACTTGTGTTAGTGTTGAAAAACCACTTTTCGCACTTGTGTTAGTGTTGAAAAACCACTTTTCGCACTTGTGTTGATGCAGGAAACCACTTTTGCACTTGTATTAGTGTGGAAAAAACACTTTTTGCACTTGTGATAGTGTTGAAAAACCACTTTTCGCACTTGTGTTAGTGTTGAAAAACCACTTTTTGCACTGGTGTTGGTGCAGGAAAACACTTTTGCACTTGTATTAGTGTGGAAAAAACACTTTTTGCACTTGTGATAGTGTTGAAAAACCACATTTCGCACGTGTGTTAGTATTGAAAAACCACTTTTCGCACTTGTGTTGGTGCAGGAAACCACTTTTGCACTTGTATTAGTGTGGAAAAAACACTTTTCGCACTTGTGTTAGTGTTGAAAAACCACTTTTCGCACTTGTGTTGGTGCAGGAAACCACTTTTGCACTTGTATTAGTGTGGAAAAACCACTTTTCGCACTTATGTTAGTGTTGAAAAACCACTTTTCGCACTTGTGTTAGTGTTGAAAAACCACTTTTCGCACTTGTGTTGGTGGGGGAAACCACTTTTGCACTTGTATTAGTGTGGAAAAAACACTTTTTGCACTTGTGATCGTGTTGAAAAACCACTTTTCGCACTTGTGTTAGTGTTGAAAAACCACTTTTCGCACTTGTGGTCGAGTTGAAAAACCACTTTTCGCACTTGTGTTAGTGTTGAAAAACCACTTTTCACACTTGTGTTAGTGTTGAAAAACCACTTTTCGCACTTGTGTTAGTGTTGAAAAACCACTTTTCGCACTTGTGTTGGTGCAGGAAACCACTTTTGCACTTGTATTAGTGTGGAAAAAACACTTTTTGCACTTGTGTTAGTGTTGAAAAACCACTTTTCGCACTTGTGTTAGTGTTGAAAAACCACTTTTCGCACTTGTGTTGGTGCAGGAAACCACTTTTGCACTTGTATTAATGTGGAAAAACACTTTTCGCACTTGTGTTAGTGTTGAAAAACCACTTTTCGCACTTGTGTTAGTGTTGAAAAACCACTTTTCGCACTTGTGTTTGTGCAGGAAACCACTTTTGCACTGGTATTAGTGTGGAAAAAACACTTTTTGCACTTGTGATAGTGTTGAAAAACCACTTTTCGTGATAGTGTTGAAAAACCACTTTTCGCACTTGTGTTAGTGTTGAAAAACCACTTTTCGCACTTGTGTTGGTGCAGGAAACCACTTTTTGCACTTGTATTAGTGTGGAAAAACCACTTTTCAAACTTGTGTTAGTGTTGAAAAACCACTTTTCGCATTTGTGTTAGTGTTGAAAAACCACTTTTCGCACTTGTGTTGGTGCAGGAAACCACTTTTGCACTTGTATTAGTGTGGAGAAAACACTTTTTACACTTGTGATAGTGCTGAAAAACCACTTTTCGCACTTGTGTTAGTGTTGAAAAACCACTTTTCGCACTTGTGTTAGTGTTGAAAAACCACTTTTCGCACTTGTGTTGGTGCAGAAAACCACTTTTGCACTTGTATTAGTGTGGAAAAACCACTTTTCGCACTTGTGTTAGTGTTGAAAAACCACTTTTTGCACTTGTGTTAGTGTTGAAAAACCACCTTTCGCACTTGTGTTGGTGCAGGAAACCACTCTTGCACTTGTAGTAGTGTGGAAAAAACACTTTTTGCACTAGTGATAGTGTTGAAAAACCACTTTTCGCACTTGTGTTAGTGTTGAAAAACCACTTTTCGCACTTGTGTTGGTGCAGGAAACCACTTTTGCACTTGTATTAGTGTGGAAAAAACATTTTTCGCACTTGTGTTAGTGTTGAAAAACCACTTTTCGCACTTGTGTTGGTGCAGGAAACCACTTTTGCACTTGTATTAGTGTGGAAAAACCACTTTTCGCACTTGTGTTAGTGTTGAAAAACCACTTTTCGCACTTGTGTTAGTGTTGAAAAACCACTTTTCGCACTTGTGTTAGTGTTGAAAAACCACTTTTCGCTCTTGTGTTGGTGCAGGAAACCACTTTTGCACTTGTATTAGTGTGGAAAAACACTTTTTGCACTTGTGATCGTGTTGAAAAACCACTTTTCGCACTTGTGTTAGTGTTGAAAAACCACTTTTCGCACTTGTGTTGGTGCAGGAAACCACTTTTGCACTTGTATTAGTGTGGAAAAACCACTTTTCACACTTGTGTTAGTGTTGAAAAACCACTTTTCGCACTTGTGTTAGTGTTGAAAAACCACTTTTCGCACTTGTGTTAGTGTTGAAAAACCACTTTTCGCACTTGTGTTGGTGCAGGAAACCACTTTCGCACTTGTATTAGTGTGGAAAAAACACTTTTTGCACTTGTGGTCGAGTTGAAAAACCACTTTTCGCACTTGTGTTAGTGTTGAAAAGCCACTTTTCGCACTTGTGTTAGTGTTGAAAAACCACTTTTCGCACTTGTGTTGGTGCAGGAAACCACTTTTGCACTTGTATTAGTGTGGTAAAACCACTTTTCGCACTTGTGTTAGTGTTGAAAAACCACTTTTCGCACTTGTGTTAGTGTTGAAAAACCACTTTTCACACTTGTGTTAGTGTTGAAAAACCACTTTTCGCACTTGTGTTGGTGCAGGAAACCACTTTTGCACTTGTATTAGTGTGGAAAACACACTTTTCGCACTTGTGTTAGTGTTGAAAAACCACTTTTCGCACTTGTGTTAGTGTTGAAAAACCACTTTTCGCACTTGTGTTGGTGCAGGAAACCACTTTTGCACTTGTATTAGTGTGGAAAAACCACTTTTCGCACTTGTGTTAGTGTTGAAAAACCACTTTTCGCACTTGTGTTAGTGTTGAAAAACCACTTTTCGCACTTGTGTTGATGCAGGAAACCACTTTTGCACTTGTATTAGTGTGGAAAAAACACTTTTTGCACTTGTGATAGTGTTGAAAAACCACTTTTCGCACTTGTGTTAGTGTTGAAAAACCACTTTTTGCACTGGTGTTGGTGCAGGAAAACACTTTTGCACTTGTATTAGTGTGGAAAAAACACTTTTTGCACTTGTGATAGTGTTGAAAAACCACATTTCGCACGTGTGTTAGTATTGAAAAACCACTTTTCGCGCTTGTGTTGGTGCAGGAAACCACTTTTGCACTTGTATTAGTGTGGAAAAAACACTTTTCGCACTTGTGTTAGTGTTGAAAAACCACTTTTCGCACTTGTGTTGGTGCAGGAAACCACTTTTGCACTTGTATTAGTGTGGAAAAACCACTTTTCGCACTTGTGTTGGTGTTGAAAAACCACTTTTCGCACTTGTGTTAGTGTTGAAAAACCACTTTTCGCACTTGTGTTGGTGGGGGAAACCACTTTTGCACTTGTATTAGTGTGGAAAAAACACTTTTTGCACTTGTGATCGTGTTGAAAAACCACTTTTCGCACTTGTGTTAGTGTTGAAAAACCACTTTTCGCACTTGTGTTGGTGCAGGAAACCACTTTTGCATTTGTATTAGTGTGGAAAAACCACTTTTCGCACTTGTGGTCGAGTTGAAAAACCACTTTTCGCACTTGTGTTAGTGTTGAAAAACCACTTTTCGCACTTGTGTTAGTGTTGAAAAACCACTTTTCGCACTTGTGTTAGTGTTGAAAAACCACTTTTCGCACTTGTGTTAGTGTTGAAAAACCACTTTTCGCACTTGTGTTGGTGCAGGAAACCACTTTTGCACTTGTATTATTGTGGAAAAAACACTTTTTGCACTTGTGATCGTGTTGAAAAACCACTTTTCGCACTTGTGTTAGTGTTGAAAAACCACTTTTCGCACTTGTGTTGGTGCAGGAAACCACTTTTGCACTTGTATTAGTGTGGTAAAACCACTTTTCGCACTTGTGTTAGTGTTGAAAAACCACTTTTTGCACTTGTGTTAGTGTTGAAAAACCACTTTTCACACTTGTGTTAGTGTTGAAAAACCACTTTTCGCACTTGTGTTGGTGCAGGAAACCACTTTTGCACTTGTATTAGTGTGGAAAAACCACTTTTCGCACTTGTGTTAGTGTTGAAAAACGACTTTTTGCACTTGTGTTAGTGTTGAAAAACCACCTTTCGCACTTGTGTTGGTGCAGGAAACCACTTTTGCACTTGTAGTAGTGTGGAAAAAACACTTTTTGCACTTGTGATAGTGTTGAAAAACCACTTTTCGCACTTGTGTTAGTGTTGAAAAACTACTTTTCACACTTGTGTTAGTGTTGAAAAACCACTTTTCGCACTTGTGTTGGTGCAGGAAACCACTTTTGCACTTGTATTAGTGTGGAAAAAACACTTTTTGCACTTGTTATAGTGTTGAAAAACCACTTTTCGCACTTGTGTTGGTGCAGGAAACCACTTTTGCACTTGTATTAGTGTGGAAAAACCACTTTTCGCACTTGTGTTAGTGTTGAAAAACCACTTTTCGCACTTGTGTTAGTGTTGAAAAACCACTTTTCGCACTTGTGTTGATGCAGGAAACCACTTTTGCACTTGTATTAGTGTGGAAAAAACACTTTTTGCACTTGTGATAGTGTTGAAAAACCACTTTTCGCACTTGTGTTAGTGTTGAAAAACCACTTTTTGCACTGGTGTTGGTGCAGGAAAACACTTTTGCACTTGTATTAGTGTGGAAAAAACACTTTTTGCACTTGTGATAGTGTTGAAAAACCACATTTCGCACGTGTGTTAGTATTGAAAAACCACTTTTCGCACTTGTGTTGGTGCAGGAAACCACTTTTGCACTTGTATTAGTGTGGAAAAAACACTTTTCGCACTTGTGTTAGTGTTGAAAAACCACTTTTCGCACTTGTGTTGGTGCAGGAAACCACTTTTGCACTTGTATTAGTGTGGAAAAACCACTTTTCGCACTTTTGTTAGTGTTGAAAAACCACTTTTCGCACTTGTGTTAGTGTTGAAAAACCACTTTTCGCACTTGTGTTGGTGGAGGAAACCACTTTTGCACTTGTATTAGTGTGGAAAAACACTTTTTGCACTTGTGATCGTGTTGAAAAACCACTTTTCGCACTTGTGTTAGTGTTGAAAAACCACTTTTCGCACTTGTGTTGGTGCAGGAAACCACTTTTGCATTTGTATTAGTGTGGAAAAACCACTTTTCGCACTTGTGTTAGTGTTGAAAAACCACTTTTCGCACTTGTGTTGGTGCAGGAAACCACTTTTGCACTTGTATTAGTGTGGAAAAAACACTTTTTGCACTTGTGGTCGAGTTGAAAAACCACTTTTCGCACTTGTGTTAGTGTTGAAAAACCACTTTTCGCACTTGTGTTAGTGTTGAAAAACCACTTTTCGCACTTGTGTTAGTGTTGAAAAACCACTTTTCGCACTTGTGTTGGTGCAGGAAACCACTTTTGCACTTGTATTAGTGTGGAAAAAACACTTTTTGCACTTGCGATCGTGTTGAAAAACCACTTTTCGCACTTGTGTTAGTGTTGAAAAACCAGTTTTCGCACTTGTGTTGGTGCAGGAAACCACTTTTGCACTTGTATTAGTGTGGTAAAACCACTTTTCGCACTTGTGTTAGTGTTGAAAAACCACTTTTTGCACTTGTGTTAGTGTTGAAAAACCACTTTTCACACTTGTGTTAGTGTTGAAAAACCACTTTTCGCACTTGTGTTGGTGCAGGAAACCACTTTTGCACTTGTATTAGTGTGGAAAAACCACTTTTCGCACTTGTGTTAGTGTTGAAAAACCACTTTTTGCACTTGTGTTAGTGTTGAAAAACCACCTTTCGCACTTGTGTTGGTGCAGGAAACCACTTTTGCACTTGTAGTAGTGTGGAAAAAACACTTTTTGCACTTGTGATAGTGTTGAAAAACCACTTTTCGCACTTGTGTTAGTGTTGAAAAACTACTTTTCACACTTGTGTTAGTGTTGAAAAACCACTTTTTGCACTGGTGTTGGTGCAGGAAAACACTTTTGCACTTGTATTAGTGTGGAAAAAACACTTTTTGCACTTGTGATAGTGGTGAAAAACCACATTTCGCACTTGTGTTAGTGTTGAAAAACCACTTTTCGCACTTGTGTTGGTGCAGGAAACCACTTTTGCACTTGTATTAGTGTGGAAAAACCACTTTTCGCACTTGTGTTAGTGTTGAAAAACAACTTTTCGCACTTGTGTTAGTGTTGAAAAACCACTTTTTGCACTGGTGTTGGTGCAGGAAAACACTTTTGCACTTGTATTAGTGTGGAAAAAACACTTTTTGCACTTGTGATAGTGTTGAAAAACCACATTTCGCACTTGTGTTAGTGTTGAAAAACCACTTTTCGCACTTGTGTTGGTGCAGGAAACCACTTTCGCACTTGTGTTAGTGTTGAAAAACCACTTTTCGCACTTGTGTTAGTGTTGAAAAACCACTTTTCGCACTTGTGTTAGTGTTGAAAAACCACTTTTCGCACTTGTGTTAGTGTTGAAAAACCACTTTTCGCACGTGTTAGTGTTGAAAAACCACTTTTCGCACTTGTGTTAGTGTTGAAAAACCACTTTTCGCACATGTGTTAGTGTTGAAAAACCACTTTTCGCACTTGTGTTGGTGCAGGAAACCACTTTTGCACTTGTATTAGTGTGGAAAAAACACTTTTTGCACTTGTGTTAGTGTTGAAAAACCACTTTTCGCACTTGTGTTAGTGTTGAAAAACCACTTTTCGCACTTGTGTTGGTGCAGAAAACCACTTTTGCACTTGTATTAGTGTGGAAAAACCACTTTTCGCACTTGTGTTAGTGTTGAAAAACCACTTTTTGCGCTTGTGTTAGTGTTGAAAAACCACCTTTCGCACTTGTGTTGGTGCAGGAAACCACTTTTGCACTTGTAGTAGTGTGGAAAACCACTTTTCGCACTTGTGATAGTGTTGAAAAACCACTTTTCGCACTTGTGATAGTGTTGAAAAACCACTTTTCGCACTTGTGTTGGTGCAGGAAACCACTTTTGCACTTGTATTAGTGTGGAAAAAACACTTTTCGCACTTGTGTTAGAGTTGAAAAACCACTTTTCGCCCTTGTGTTGGTGCAGGAAACCACTTTTGCACTTGTATTAGTGTGGAAAAAACACTTTTTGCACTTGTGTTGGTGCAGGAAACCACTTTTGCACTTGTATTAGTGTGGAAAAACCACTTTTCGCACTTGTGTTAGTGTTGAAAAACCACTTTTCGCACTTGTGTTAGTGTTGAAAAACCACTTTTCGCACTTGTGTTGGTGCAGGAAACCACTTTTGCACTTGTATTAGTGTGGAAAAAACACTTTTTGCACTTGTGATAGTGTTGAAAAACCACTTTTCGCACTTGTGTTAGTGTTGAAAAACCACTTTTCGCACTTGTGTTGGTGCAGGAAACCACTTTTGCACTTGTATAAGTGTGGAAAAAACACTTTTTGCACTTGTGATAGTGTTGAAAAACCACTTTTCGCACTTGTGTTAGTGTTGAAAAACCACTTTTTGCACTTGTGTTAGTGTTGAAAAACCACTTTTCGCACGTGTTGGTGCAGGAAAACCACTTTTCCACTTGTATTAGTGTGGAAAAAACACTTTTTGCACTTGTGATAGTGTTGAAAAACCACTTTTCGCACTTGTGTTAGTGGTGAAAAACCACTTTTCGCACTTGTGTTGATGCAGGAAACCACTTTTGCACTTGTATTAGTGTGGAAAAAACACTTTTTGCACTTGTGATAGTGTTGAAAAACCACTTTTCGCACTTGTGTTAGTGTTGAAAAACCACTTTTTGCACTGGTGTTGGTGCAGGAAAACACTTTTGCACTTGTATTAGTGTGGAAAAAACACTTTTTGCACTTGTGATAGTGTTGAAAAACCACATTTCGCACGTGTGTTAGTATTGAAAAACCACTTTTCGCACTTGTGTTGGTGCAGGAAACCACTTTTGCACTTGTATTAGTGTGGAAAAAACACTTTTCGCACTTGTGTTAGTGTTGAAAAACCACTTTTCGCACTTGTGTTGGTGCAGGAAACCACTTTTGCACTTGTATTAGTGTGGAAAAACCACTTTTCGCACTTATGTTAGTGTTGAAAAACCACTTTTCGCACTTGTGTTAGTGTTGAAAAACCACTTTTCGCACTTGTGTTGGTGGGGGAAACCACTTTTGCACTTGTATTAGTGTGGAAAAAACACTTTTTGCACTTGTGATCGTGTTGAAAAACCACTTTTCGCACTTGTGTTAGTGTTGAAAAACCACTTTTCGCACTTGTGGTCGAGTTGAAAAACCACTTTTCGCACTTGTGTTAGTGTTGAAAAACCACTTTTCACACTTGTGTTAGTGTTGAAAAACCACTTTTCGCACTTGTGTTAGTGTTGAAAAACCACTTTTCGCACTTGTGTTGGTGCAGGAAACCACTTTTGCACTTGTATTAGTGTGGAAAAAACACTTTTTGCACTTGTGTTAGTGTTGAAAAACCACTTTTCGCACTTGTGTTAGTGTTGAAAAACCACTTTTCGCACTTGTGTTGGTGCAGGAAACCACTTTTGCACTTGTATTAATGTGGAAAAACACTTTTCGCACTTGTGTTAGTGTTGAAAAACCACTTTTCGCACTTGTGTTAGTGTTGAAAAACCACTTTTCGCACTTGTGTTTGTGCAGGAAACCACTTTTGCACTGGTATTAGTGTGGAAAAAACACTTTTTGCACTTGTGATAGTGTTGAAAAACCACTTTTCGTGATAGTGTTGAAAAACCACTTTTCGCACTTGTGTTAGTGTTGAAAAACCACTTTTCGCACTTGTGTTGGTGCAGGAAACCACTTTTTGCACTTGTATTAGTGTGGAAAAACCACTTTTCAAACTTGTGTTAGTGTTGAAAAACCACTTTTCGCATTTGTGTTAGTGTTGAAAAACCACTTTTCGCACTTGTGTTGGTGCAGGAAACCACTTTTGCACTTGTATTAGTGTGGAGAAAACACTTTTTACACTTGTGATAGTGCTGAAAAACCACTTTTCGCACTTGTGTTAGTGTTGAAAAACCACTTTTCGCACTTGTGTTAGTGTTGAAAAACCACTTTTCGCACTTGTGTTGGTGCAGAAAACCACTTTTGCACTTGTATTAGTGTGGAAAAACCACTTTTCGCACTTGTGTTAGTGTTGAAAAACCACTTTTTGCACTTGTGTTAGTGTTGAAAAACCACCTTTCGCACTTGTGTTGGTGCAGGAAACCACTCTTGCACTTGTAGTAGTGTGGAAAAAACACTTTTTGCACTAGTGATAGTGTTGAAAAACCACTTTTCGCACTTGTGTTAGTGTTGAAAAACCACTTTTCGCACTTGTGTTGGTGCAGGAAACCACTTTTGCACTTGTATTAGTGTGGAAAAAACATTTTTCGCACTTGTGTTAGTGTTGAAAAACCACTTTTCGCACTTGTGTTGGTGCAGGAAACCACTTTTGCACTTGTATTAGTGTGGAAAAACCACTTTTCGCACTTGTGTTAGTGTTGAAAAACACTTTTCGCACTTGTGTTAGTGTTGAAAAACCACTTTTCGCACTTGTGTTAGTGTTGAAAAACCACTTTTCGCTCTTGTGTTGGTGCAGGAAACCACTTTTGCACTTGTATTAGTGTGGAAAAACACTTTTTGCACTTGTGATCGTGTTGAAAAACCACTTTTCGCACTTGTGTTAGTGTTGAAAAACCACTTTTCGCACTTGTGTTGGTGCAGGAAACCACTTTTGCACTTGTATTAGTGTGGAAAAACCACTTTTCACACTTGTGTTAGTGTTGAAAAACCACTTTTCGCACTTGTGTTAGTGTTGAAAAACCACTTTTCGCACTTGTGTTAGTGTTGAAAAACCACTTTTCGCACTTGTGTTGGTGCAGGAAACCACTTTCGCACTTGTATTAGTGTGGAAAAAACACTTTTTGCACTTGTGGTCGAGTTGAAAAACCACTTTTCGCACTTGTGTTAGTGTTGAAAAGCCACTTTTCGCACTTGTGTTAGTGTTGAAAAACCACTTTTCGCACTTGTGTTGGTGCAGGAAACCACTTTTGCACTTGTATTAGTGTGGTAAAACCACTTTTCGCACTTGTGTTAGTGTTGAAAAACCACTTTTCGCACTTGTGTTAGTGTTGAAAAACCACTTTTCACACTTGTGTTAGTGTTGAAAAACCACTTTTCGCACTTGTGTTGGTGCAGGAAACCACTTTTGCACTTGTATTAGTGTGGAAAACACACTTTTCGCACTTGTGTTAGTGTTGAAAAACCACTTTTCGCACTTGTGTTAGTGTTGAAAAACCACTTTTCGCACTTGTGTTGGTGCAGGAAACCACTTTTGCACTTGTATTAGTGTGGAAAAACCACTTTTCGCACTTGTGTTAGTGTTGAAAAACAACTTTTCGCACTTGTGTTAGTGTTGAAAAACCACTTTTCGCACTTGTGTTGGTGCAGGAAACCACTTTTGCACTTGTATTAGTGTGGAAAACACACTTTTCGCACTTGTGTTAGTGTTGAAAAACCACTTTTCGCACTTGTGTTAGTGTTGAAAAACCACTTTTCGCACTTGTGTTGGTGCAGGAAACCACTTTTGCACTTGTATTAGTGTGGAAAAACCACTTTTCGCACTTGTGTTAGTGTTGAAAAACCACTTTTCGCACTTGTGTTAGTGTTGAAAAACCACTTTTCGCACTTGTGTTGATGCAGGAAACCACTTTTGCACTTGTATTAGTGTGGAAAAAACACTTTTTGCACTTGTGATAGTGTTGAAAAACCACTTTTCGCACTTGTGTTAGTGTTGAAAAACCACTTTTTGCACTGGTGTTGGTGCAGGAAAACACTTTTGCACTTGTATTAGTGTGGAAAAAACACTTTTTGCACTTGTGATAGTGTTGAAAAACCACATTTCGCACGTGTGTTAGTATTGAAAAACCACTTTTCGCGCTTGTGTTGGTGCAGGAAACCACTTTTGCACTTGTATTAGTGTGGAAAAAACACTTTTCGCACTTGTGTTAGTGTTGAAAAACCACTTTTCGCACTTGTGTTGGTGCAGGAAACCACTTTTGCACTTGTATTAGTGTGGAAAAACCACTTTTCGCACTTGTGTTAGTGTTGAAAAACCACTTTTCGCACTTGTGTTAGTGTTGAAAAACCACTTTTCGCACTTGTGTTGGTGGGGGAAACCACTTTTGCACTTGTATTAGTGTGGAAAAAACACTTTTTGCACTTGTGATCGTGTTGAAAAACCACTTTTCGCACTTGTGTTAGTGTTGAAAAACCACTTTTCGCACTTGTGTTGGTGCAGGAAACCACTTTTGCATTTGTATTAGTGTGGAAAAACCACTTTTCGCACTTGTGGTCGAGTTGAAAAACCACTTTTCGCACTTGTGTTAGTGTTGAAAAACCACTTTTCGCACTTGTGTTAGTGTTGAAAAACCACTTTTCGCACTTGTGTTAGTGTTGAAAAACCACTTTTCGCACTTGTGTTAGTGTTGAAAAACCACTTTTCGCACTTGTGTTGGTGCAGGAAACCACTTTTGCACTTGTATTAGTGTGGAAAAAACACTTTTTGCACTTGTGATCGTGTTGAAAAACCACTTTTCGCACTTGTGTTAGTGTTGAAAAACCACTTTTCGCACTTGTGTTGGTGCAGGAAACCACTTTTGCACTTGTATTAGTGTGGTAAAACCACTTTTCGCACTTGTGTTAGTGTTGAAAAACCACTTTTTGCACTTGTGTTAGTGTTGAAAAACCACTTTTCACACTTGTGTTAGTGTTGAAAAACCACTTTTCGCACTTGTGTTGGTGCAGGAAACCACTTTTGCACTTGTATTAGTGTGGAAAAACCACTTTTCGCACTTGTGTTAGTGTTGAAAAACCACTTTTTGCACTTGTGTTAGTGTTGAAAAACCACCTTTCGCACTTGTGTTGGTGCAGGAAACCACTTTTGCACTTGTAGTAGTGTGGAAAAAACACTTTTTGCACTTGTGATAGTGTTGAAAAACCACTTTTCGCACTTGTGTTAGTGTTGAAAAACTACTTTTCACACTTGTGTTAGTGTTGAAAAACCACTTTTCGCACTTGTGTTGGTGCAGGAAACCACTTTTGCACTTGTATTAGTGTGGAAAAAACACTTTTTGCACTTGTTATAGTGTTGAAAAACCACTTTTCGCACTTGTGTTGGTGCAGGAAACCACTTTTGCACTTGTATTAGTGTGGAAAAACCACTTTTCGCACTTGCGTTAGTGTTGAAAAACCACTTTTCGCACTTGTGTTAGTGTTGAAAAACCACTTTTCGCACTTGTGTTGATGCAGGAAACCACTTTTGCACTTGTATTAGTGTGGAAAAAACACTTTTTGCACTTGTGATAGTGTTGAAAAACCACTTTTCGCACTTGTGTTAGTGTTGAAAAACCACTTTTTGCACTGGTGTTGGTGCAGGAAAACACTTTTGCACTTGTATTAGTGTGGAAAAAACACTTTTTGCACTTGTGATAGTGTTGAAAAACCACATTTCGCACGTGTGTTAGTATTGAAAAACCACTTTTCGCACTTGTGTTTGGTGCAGGAAACCACTTTTGCACTTGTATTAGTGTGGAAAAAACACTTTTCGCACTTGTGTTAGTGTTGAAAAACCACTTTTCGCACTTGTGTTGGTGCAGGAAACCACTTTTGCACTTGTATTAGTGTGGAAAAACCACTTTTCGCACTTTTGTTAGTGTTGAAAAACCACTTTTCGCACTTGTGTTAGTGTTGAAAAACCACTTTTCGCACTTGTGTTGGTGGAGGAAACCACTTTTGCACTTGTATTAGTGTGGAAAAACACTTTTTGCACTTGTGATCGTGTTGAAAAACCACTTTTCGCACTTGTGTTAGTGTTGAAAAACCACTTTTCGCACTTGTGTTGGTGCAGGAAACCACTTTTGCATTTGTATTAGTGTGGAAAAACCACTTTTCGCACTTGTGTTAGTGTTGAAAAACCACTTTTCGCACTTGTGTTGGTGCAGGAAACCACTTTTGCACTTGTATTAGTGTGGAGAAAACACTTTTTACACTTGTGATAGTGCTGAAAAACCACTTTTCGCACTTGTGTTAGTGTTGAAAAACCACTTTTCGCACTTGTGTTAGTGTTGAAAAACCACTTTTCGCACTTGTGTTGGTGCAGAAAACCACTTTTGCACTTGTATTAGTGTGGAAAAACCACTTTTCGCACTTGTGTTAGTGTTGAAAAACCACTTTTTGCACTTGTGTTAGTGTTGAAAAACCACCTTTCGCACTTGTGTTGGTGCAGGAAACCACTCTTGCACTTGTAGTAGTGTGGAAAAAACACTTTTTGCACTAGTGATAGTGTTGAAAAACCACTTTTCGCACTTGTGTTAGTGTTGAAAAACCACTTTTCGCACTTGTGTTGGTGCAGGAAACCACTTTTGCACTTGTATTAGTGTGGAAAAAACATTTTTCGCACTTGTGTTAGTGTTGAAAAACCACTTTTCGCACTTGTGTTGGTGCAGGAAACCACTTTTGCACTTGTATTAGTGTGGAAAAACCACTTTTCGCACTTGTGTTAGTGTTGAAAAACACTTTTCGCACTTGTGTTAGTGTTGAAAAACCACTTTTCGCACTTGTGTTAGTGTTGAAAAACCACTTTTCGCTCTTGTGTTGGTGCAGGAAACCACTTTTGCACTTGTATTAGTGTGGAAAAACACTTTTTGCACTTGTGATCGTGTTGAAAAACCACTTTTCGCACTTGTGTTAGTGTTGAAAAACCACTTTTCGCACTTGTGTTGGTGCAGGAAACCACTTTTGCACTTGTATTAGTGTGGAAAAACCACTTTTCACACTTGTGTTAGTGTTGAAAAACCACTTTTCGCACTTGTGTTAGTGTTGAAAAACCACTTTTCGCACTTGTGTTAGTGTTGAAAAACCACTTTTCGCACTTGTGTTGGTGCAGGAAACCACTTTCGCACTTGTATTAGTGTGGAAAAAACACTTTTTGCACTTGTGGTCGAGTTGAAAAACCACTTTTCGCACTTGTGTTAGTGTTGAAAAGCCACTTTTCGCACTTGTGTTAGTGTTGAAAAACCACTTTTCGCACTTGTGTTGGTGCAGGAAACCACTTTTGCACTTGTATTAGTGTGGTAAAACCACTTTTCGCACTTGTGTTAGTGTTGAAAAACCACTTTTCGCACTTGTGTTAGTGTTGAAAAACCACTTTTCACACTTGTGTTAGTGTTGAAAAACCACTTTTCGCACTTGTGTTGGTGCAGGAAACCACTTTTGCACTTGTATTAGTGTGGAAAACACACTTTTCGCACTTGTGTTAGTGTTGAAAAACCACTTTTCGCACTTGTGTTAGTGTTGAAAAACCACTTTTCGCACTTGTGTTGGTGCAGGAAACCACTTTTGCACTTGTATTAGTGTGGAAAAACCACTTTTCGCACTTGTGTTAGTGTTGAAAAACCACTTTTCGCACTTGTGTTAGTGTTGAAAAACCACTTTTCGCACTTGTGTTGGTGCAGGAAACCACTTTTGCACTTGTATTAGTGTGGAAAACACACTTTTCGCACTTGTGTTAGTGTTGAAAAACCACTTTTCGCACTTGTGTTAGTGTTGAAAAACCACTTTTCGCACTTGTGTTGGTGCAGGAAACCACTTTTGCACTTGTATTAGTGTGGAAAAACCACTTTTCGCACTTGTGTTAGTGTTGAAAAACCACTTTTCGCACTTGTGTTAGTGTTGAAAAACCACTTTTCGCACTTGTGTTGATGCAGGAAACCACTTTTGCACTTGTATTAGTGTGGAAAAAACACTTTTTGCACTTGTGATAGTGTTGAAAAACCACTTTTCGCACTTGTGTTAGTGTTGAAAAACCACTTTTTGCACTGGTGTTGGTGCAGGAAAACACTTTTGCACTTGTATTAGTGTGGAAAAAACACTTTTTGCACTTGTGATAGTGTTGAAAAACCACATTTCGCACGTGTGTTAGTATTGAAAAACCACTTTTCGCGCTTGTGTTGGTGCAGGAAACCACTTTTGCACTTGTATTAGTGTGGAAAAAACACTTTTCGCACTTGTGTTAGTGTTGAAAAACCACTTTTCGCACTTGTGTTGGTGCAGGAAACCACTTTTGCACTTGTATTAGTGTGGAAAAACCACTTTTCGCACTTGTGTTAGTGTTGAAAAACCACTTTTCGCACTTGTGTTAGTGTTGAAAAACCACTTTTCGCACTTGTGTTGGTGGGGGAAACCACTTTTGCACTTGTATTAGTGTGGAAAAAACACTTTTTGCACTTGTGATCGTGTTGAAAAACCACTTTTCGCACTTGTGTTAGTGTTGAAAAACCACTTTTCGCACTTGTGTTGGTGCAGGAAACCACTTTTGCATTTGTATTAGTGTGGAAAAACCACTTTTCGCACTTGTGGTCGAGTTGAAAAACCACTTTTCGCACTTGTGTTAGTGTTGAAAAACCACTTTTCGCACTTGTGTTAGTGTTGAAAAACCACTTTTCGCACTTGTGTTAGTGTTGAAAAACCACTTTTCGCACTTGTGTTAGTGTTGAAAAACCACTTTTCGCACTTGTGTTGGTGCAGGAAACCACTTTTGCACTTGTATTAGTGTGGAAAAAACACTTTTTGCACTTGTGATCGTGTTGAAAAACCACTTTTCGCACTTGTGTTAGTGTTGAAAAACCACTTTTCGCACTTGTGTTGGTGCAGGAAACCACTTTTGCACTTGTATTAGTGTGGTAAAACCACTTTTCGCACTTGTGTTAGTGTTGAAAAACCACTTTTTGCACTTGTGTTAGTGTTGAAAAACCACTTTTCACACTTGTGTTAGTGTTGAAAAACCACTTTTCGCACTTGTGTTGGTGCAGGAAACCACTTTTGCACTTGTATTAGTGTGGAAAAACCACTTTTCGCACTTGTGTTAGTGTTGAAAAACCACTTTTTGCACTTGTGTTAGTGTTGAAAAACCACCTTTCGCACTTGTGTTGGTGCAGGAAACCACTTTTGCACTTGTAGTAGTGTGGAAAAAACACTTTTTGCACTTGTGATAGTGTTGAAAAACCACTTTTCGCACTTGTGTTAGTGTTGAAAAACTACTTTTCACACTTGTGTTAGTGTTGAAAAACCACTTTTCGCACTTGTGTTGGTGCAGGAAACCACTTTTGCACTTGTATTAGTGTGGAAAAAACACTTTTTGCACTTGTTATAGTGTTGAAAAACCACTTTTCGCACTTGTGTTGGTGCAGGAAACCACTTTTGCACTTGTATTAGTGTGGAAAAACCACTTTTCGCACTTGTGTTAGTGTTGAAAAACCACTTTTCGCACTTGTGTTAGTGTTGAAAAACCACTTTTCGCACTTGTGTTGATGCAGGAAACCACTTTTGCACTTGTATTAGTGTGGAAAAAACACTTTTTGCACTTGTGATAGTGTTGAAAAACCACTTTTCGCACTTGTGTTAGTGTTGAAAAACCACTTTTTGCACTGGTGTTGGTGCAGGAAAACACTTTTGCACTTGTATTAGTGTGGAAAAAACACTTTTTGCACTTGTGATAGTGTTGAAAAACCACATTTCGCACGTGTGTTAGTATTGAAAAACCACTTTTCGCACTTGTGTTGGTGCAGGAAACCACTTTTGCACTTGTATTAGTGTGGAAAAAACACTTTTCGCACTTGTGTTAGTGTTGAAAAACCACTTTTCGCACTTGTGTTGGTGCAGGAAACCACTTTTGCACTTGTATTAGTGTGGAAAAACCACTTTTCGCACTTTTGTTAGTGTTGAAAAACCACTTTTCGCACTTGTGTTAGTGTTGAAAAACCACTTTTCGCACTTGTGTTGGTGGAGGAAACCACTTTTGCACTTGTATTAGTGTGGAAAAACACTTTTTGCACTTGTGATCGTGTTGAAAAACCACTTTTCGCACTTGTGTTAGTGTTGAAAAACCACTTTTCGCACTTGTGTTGGTGCAGGAAACCACTTTTGCATTTGTATTAGTGTGGAAAAACCACTTTTCGCACTTGTGTTAGTGTTGAAAAACCACTTTTCGCACTTGTGTTGGTGCAGGAAACCACTTTTGCACTTGTATTAGTGTGGAAAAAACACTTTTTGCACTTGTGGTCGAGTTGAAAAACCACTTTTCGCACTTGTGTTAGTGTTGAAAAACCACTTTTCGCACTTGTGTTAGTGTTGAAAAACCACTTTTCGCACTTGTGTTAGTGTTGAAAAACCACTTTTCGCACTTGTGTTGGTGCAGGAAACCACTTTTGCACTTGTATTAGTGTGGAAAAAACACTTTTTGCACTTGCGATCGTGTTGAAAAACCACTTTTCGCACTTGTGTTAGTGTTGAAAAACCAGTTTTCGCACTTGTGTTGGTGCAGGAAACCACTTTTGCACTTGTATTAGTGTGGTAAAACCACTTTTCGCACTTGTGTTAGTGTTGAAAAACCACTTTTTGCACTTGTGTTAGTGTTGAAAAACCACTTTTCACACTTGTGTTAGTGTTGAAAAACCACTTTTCGCACTTGTGTTGGTGCAGGAAACCACTTTTGCACTTGTATTAGTGTGGAAAAACCACTTTTCGCACTTGTGTTAGTGTTGAAAAACCACTTTTTGCACTTGTGTTAGTGTTGAAAAACCACCTTTCGCACTTGTGTTGGTGCAGGAAACCACTTTTGCACTTGTAGTAGTGTGGAAAAAACACTTTTTGCACTTGTGATAGTGTTGAAAAACCACTTTTCGCACTTGTGTTAGTGTTGAAAAACTACTTTTCACACTTGTGTTAGTGTTGAAAAACCACTTTTTGCACTGGTGTTGGTGCAGGAAAACACTTTTGCACTTGTATTAGTGTGGAAAAAACACTTTTTGCACTTGTGATAGTGTTGAAAAACCACATTTCGCACTTGTGTTAGTGTTGAAAAACCACTTTTCGCACTTGTGTTGGTGCAGGAAACCACTTTTGCACTTGTATTAGTGTGGAAAAACCACTTTTCGCACTTGTGTTAGTGTTGAAAAACAACTTTTCGCACTTGTGTTAGTGTTGAAAAACCACTTTTTGCACTGGTGTTGGTGCAGGAAAACACTTTTGCACTTGTATTAGTGTGGAAAAAACACTTTTTGCACTTGTGATAGTGTTGAAAAACCACATTTCGCACTTGTGTTAGTGTTGAAAAACCACTTTTCGCACTTGTGTTGGTGCAGGAAACCACTTTCGCACTTGTGTTAGTGTTGAAAAACCACTTTTCGCACTTGTGTTAGTGTTGAAAAACCACTTTTCGCACTTGTGTTAGTGTTGAAAAACCACTTTTCGCACTTGTGTTAGTGTTGAAAAACCACTTTTCGCACGTGTTAGTGTTGAAAAACCACTTTTCGCACTTGTGTTAGTGTTGAAAAACCACTTTTCGCACATGTGTTAGTGTTGAAAAACCACTTTTCGCACTTGTGTTGGTGCAGGAAACCACTTTTGCACTTGTATTAGTGTGGAAAAAACACTTTTTGCACTTGTGTTAGTGTTGAAAAACCACTTTTCGCACTTGTGTTAGTGTTGAAAAACCACTTTTCGCACTTGTGTTGGTGCAGAAAACCACTTTTGCACTTGTATTAGTGTGGAAAAACCACTTTTCGCACTTGTGTTAGTGTTGAAAAACCACTTTTTGCGCTTGTGTTAGTGTTGAAAAACCACCTTTCGCACTTGTGTTGGTGCAGGAAACCACTTTTGCACTTGTAGTAGTGTGGAAAACCACTTTTCGCACTTGTGATAGTGTTGAAAAACCACTTTTCGCACTTGTGATAGTGTTGAAAAACCACTTTTCGCACTTGTGTTGGTGCAGGAAACCACTTTTGCACTTGTATTAGTGTGGAAAAAACACTTTTCGCACTTGTGTTAGTGTTGAAAAACCACTTTTCGCCCTTGTGTTGGTGCAGGAAACCACTTTTGCACTTGTATTAGTGTGGAAAAAACACTTTTTGCACTTGTGTTGGTGCAGGAAACCACTTTTGCACTTGTATTAGTGTGGAAAAACCACTTTTCGCACTTGTGTTAGTGTTGAAAAACCACTTTTCGCACTTGTGTTAGTGTTGAAAAACCACTTTTCGCACTTGTGTTGGTGCAGGAAACCACTTTTGCACTTGTATTAGTGTGGAAAAAACACTTTTTGCACTTGTGATAGTGTTGAAAAACCACTTTTCGCACTTGTGTTAGTGTTGAAAAACCACTTTTCGCACTTGTGTTGGTGCAGGAAACCACTTTTGCACTTGTATAAGTGTGGAAAAAACACTTTTTGCACTTGTGATAGTGTTGAAAAACCACTTTTCGCACTTGTGTTAGTGTTGAAAAACCACTTTTTGCACTTGTGTTAGTGTTGAAAAACCACTTTTCGCACGTGTTGGTGCAGGAAAACCACTTTTCCACTTGTATTAGTGTGGAAAAAACACTTTTTGCACTTGTGATAGTGTTGAAAAACCACTTTTCGCACTTGTGTTAGTGGTGAAAAACCACTTTTCGCACTTGTGTTGGTGCAGGAAACCACTTTTGCACTTGTATTAGTGTGGAAAAACCACTTTTCGCACTTGTGTTAGTGTTGAAAAACCACTTTTCGCACTTGTTTTAGTGTTGAAAAACCACTTTTCGCACTTGTGTTAGTGTTGAAAAACCACATTTCGCACTTGTGTAGGTGCAGGAAACCACTTTTGCACTTGTATTAGTGTGGAAAAAACACTTTTCGCACTTGTGTTAGTGTTGAAAACCACTTTTCGCACTTGTGTTAGTGTTGAAAAACCACTTTTCACATTTGTGTTGGTGCAGGAAACCACTTTTGCACTTGTATTAGTTTGGAAAAAACACTTTTCACACTTGTGTTAGTGTTGAAAAACCACTTTTCGCACTTGTGTTAGTGTTGAAAAACCACTTTTCGCACTTTTGTTGGTGCAGGAGACCACTTTTGCACTTGTATTAGTGTGGAAAAAACACTTTTTGCACTTGTGATAGTGTTGAAAAACCACTTTTCGCACTTGTGTTAGTGTTGAAAAACCACTTTTCACACTTGTGTTGGTGCAGGAAACCACTTTTGCACTTGTATTAGTGTGGAAAAACCACTTTTCGTACTTGTGTTAGTGTTGAAAAACCACTTTTCGCACTTGTGTTAGTGTTGAAAAACCACATTTCGCACTTGTGTTAGTGTTGAAAAACCACTTTTCGCCCTTGTGTTGGTGCAGGAAACCACTTTTGCACTTGTATTAGTGTGGAAAAAATACTTTTCGCACTTGTGTTAGTGTTGAAAAACCACTTTTCACACTTGTGTTAGTGTTGAAAAACCACTTTTCGCACTTGTGTTTGTGCAGGAAACCACTTTTGCACTTGTATTAGTGTGGAAAAAACACTTTTCGCACTTGTGTTATTGTTGAAAAAACACTTTTCGCACTTGTGTTAGTGTTGAAAAACCACTTTTCGCACTTGTGTTGGTGCAGGAAACCACTTTTGCACTTGTATTAGTGTGGAAAAAATACTTTTCGCACTTGTGTTAGTGTTGAAAAACCACTTTTCGCACATGTGTTAGTGTTGAAAAACCACTTTTCGCACTTATGTTGGTCCAGGAAACCACTTTAGCACTTGTATTAGTGTGGAAAAAACACTTTTTGCACTTGTGATAGTGTTGAAAAACCACTTTTCGCACTTGTGTTGGTGCAGGAAACCACTTTTGCACTTGTATTAGTGTGGAAAAACCACTTTTCGCACTTGTATTAGTGTTGAAAAACCACTTTTCGCACTTGTGTTAGTGTTGAAAAACCACTTTTCGCACTTGTGTTGGTGCAGGAAACCACTTTTGCACTTGCATTAGTGTGGAAAAAACCACTTTTCGTACTTGTGTTATTGTTGAAAAACCACTTTTCGCACTTGTGTTAGTGTTGAAAAACCCCATTTCGCACTTGTGTTAGTGTTGAAAAACCACTTTTCGCCCTTGTGTTGGTGCAGGAAACCACTTTTGCACTTGTATTAGTGTGGAAAAAATACTTTTCGCACTTGTGTTAGTGTTGAAAAACCACTTTTCGCACTTGTGTTAGTGTTGAAAAACCACTTTTCGCACTTGTGTTTGTGCAGGAAACCACTTTTGCACTTGTATTAGTGTGGAAAAAATACTTTTCGCACTTGTGTTAGTGTTGAAAAACCACTTTTCGCACTTGTGTTAGTGTTGAAAAACCACTTTTCACACTTGTGTTAGTGTTGAAAAACCACTTTTCGCACTTGTGTTGGTGCAGGAAACCACTTTTGCACTTGTATTAGTGTGGAAAAAACACTTTTTGCACTTGTTAGTGTTGAAAAACCACTTTTCGCACTTGTGTTGGTGCAGGAAACCACTTTTGCACTTGTATTAGTGTGGAAAAACCACTTTTCGCACTTGTGTTAGTGTTGAAAAACCACTTTTCGCACTTGTGTTAGTGTTGAAAAACCACTTTTCGCACTTGTGTTGATGCAGGAAACCACTTTTGCACTTGTATTAGTGTGGAAAAAACACTTTTTGCACTTGTGATAGTGTTGAAAAACCACTTTTCGCACTTGTGTTAGTGTTGAAAAACCACTTTTTGCACTGGTGTTGGTGCAGGAAAACACTTTTGCACTTGTATTAGTGTGGAAAAAACACTTTTTGCACTTGTGATAGTGTTGAAAAACCACATTTCGCACGTGTGTTAGTATTGAAAAACCACTTTTCGCACTTGTGTTGGTGCAGGAAACCACTTTTGCACTTGTATTAGTGTGGAAAAAACACTTTTCGCACTTGTGTTAGTGTTGAAAAACCACTTTTCGCACTTGTGTTGGTGCAGGAAACCACTTTTGCACTTGTATTAGTGTGGAAAAACCACTTTTCGCACTTTTGTTAGTGTTGAAAAACCACTTTTCGCACTTGTGTTAGTGTTGAAAAACCACTTTTCGCACTTGTGTTGGTGGAGGAAACCACTTTTGCACTTGTATTAGTGTGGAAAAACACTTTTTGCACTTGTGATCGTGTTGAAAAACCACTTTTCGCACTTGTGTTAGTGTTGAAAAACCACTTTTCGCACTTGTGTTGGTGCAGGAAACCACTTTTGCATTTGTATTAGTGTGGAAAAACCACTTTTCGCACTTGTGTTAGTGTTGAAAAACCACTTTTCGCACTTGTGTTGGTGCAGGAAACCACTTTTGCACTTGTATTAGTGTGGAAAAAACACTTTTTGCACTTGTGGTCGAGTTGAAAAACCACTTTTCGCACTTGTGTTAGTGTTGAAAAACCACTTTTCGCACTTGTGTTAGTGTTGAAAAACCACTTTTCGCACTTGTGTTAGTGTTGAAAAACCACTTTTCGCACTTGTGTTGGTGCAGGAAACCACTTTTGCACTTGTATTAGTGTGGAAAAAACACTTTTTGCACTTGCGATCGTGTTGAAAAACCACTTTTCGCACTTGTGTTAGTGTTGAAAAACCAGTTTTCGCACTTGTGTTGGTGCAGGAAACCACTTTTGCACTTGTATTAGTGTGGTAAAACCACTTTTCGCACTTGTGTTAGTGTTGAAAAACCACTTTTTGCACTTGTGTTAGTGTTGAAAAACCACTTTTCACACTTGTGTTAGTGTTGAAAAACCACTTTTCGCACTTGTGTTGGTGCAGGAAACCACTTTTGCACTTGTATTAGTGTGGAAAAACCACTTTTCGCACTTGTGTTAGTGTTGAAAAACCACTTTTTGCACTTGTGTTAGTGTTGAAAAACCACCTTTCGCACTTGTGTTGGTGCAGGAAACCACTTTTGCACTTGTAGTAGTGTGGAAAAAACACTTTTTGCACTTGTGATAGTGTTGAAAAACCACTTTTCGCACTTGTGTTAGTGTTGAAAAACTACTTTTCACACTTGTGTTAGTGTTGAAAAACCACTTTTTGCACTGGTGTTGGTGCAGGAAAACACTTTTGCACTTGTATTAGTGTGGAAAAAACACTTTTTGCACTTGTGATAGTGTTGAAAAACCACATTTCGCACTTGTGTTAGTGTTGAAAAACCACTTTTCGCACTTGTGTTGGTGCAGGAAACCACTTTTGCACTTGTATTAGTGTGGAAAAACCACTTTTCGCACTTGTGTTAGTGTTGAAAAACCACTTTTTGCACTGGTGTTGGTGCAGGAAAACACTTTTGCACTTGTATTAGTGTGGAAAAAACACTTTTTGCACTTGTGATAGTGTTGAAAAACCACATTTCGCACTTGTGTTAGTGTTGAAAAACCACTTTTCGCACTTGTGTTGGTGCAGGAAACCACTTTCGCACTTGTGTTAGTGTTGAAAAACCACTTTTCGCACTTGTGTTAGTGTTGAAAAACCACTTTTCGCACTTGTGTTAGTGTTGAAAAACCACTTTTCGCACTTGTGTTAGTGTTGAAAAACCACTTTTCGCACGTGTTAGTGTTGAAAAACCACTTTTCGCACTTGTGTTAGTGTTGAAAAACCACTTTTCGCACATGTGTTAGTGTGGAAAAACCACTTTTCGCACTTGTGTTAGTGTTGAAAAACCACTTTTTGCGCTTGTGTTAGTGTTGAAAAACCACCTTTCGCACTTGTGTTGGTGCAGGAAACCACTTTTGCACTTGTATTAGTGTGGAAAAAACACTTTTTGCACTTGTGTTAGTGTTGAAAAACCACTTTTCGCACTTGTGTTAGTGTTGAAAAACCACTTTTCGCACTTGTGTTGGTGCAGAAAACCACTTTTGCACTTGTATTAGTGTGGAAAAACCACTTTTCGCACTTGTGTTAGTGTTGAAAAACCACTTTTTGCGCTTGTGTTAGTGTTGAAAAACCACCTTTCGCACTTGTGTTGGTGCAGGAAACCACTTTTGCACTTGTATTAGTGTGGAAAAAACACTTTTTGCACTTGTGATAGTGTTGAAAAACCACTTTTCGCACTTGTGTTAGTGTTGAAAAACCACTTTTCGCACTTGTGTTGGTGCAGGAAACCACTTTTGCACTTGTATTAGTGTGGAAAAAACACTTTTTGCACTTGTGTTAGTGTTGAAAAACCACTTTTCGCACTTGTGTTAGTGTTGAAAAACCACTTTTCGCACTTGTGTTGGTGCAGAAAACCACTTTTGCACTTGTATTAGTGTGGAAAAACCACTTTTCGCACTTGTGTTAGTGTTGAAAAACCACTTTTTGCGCTTGTGTTAGTGTTGAAAAACCACCTTTCGCACTTGTGTTGGTGCAGGAAACCACTTTTGCACTTGTATTAGTGTGGAAAAAACACTTTTTGCACTTGTGATAGTGTTGAAAAACCACTTTTCGCACTTGTGTTAGTGTTGAAAAACCACTTTTCGCACTTGTGTTGGTGCAGGAAACCACTTTTGCACTTGTATTAGTGTGGAAAAAACACTTTTTGCACTTGTGATAGTGTTGAAAAACCACTTTTCGCACTTGTGTTAGTGTTGAAAAACCACTTTTTGCACTTGTGTTAGTGTTGAAAAACCACTTTTCGCACGTGTTGGTGCAGGAAAACCACTTTTCCACTTGTATTAGTGTGGAAAAAACACTTTTTGCACTTGTGATAGTGTTGAAAAACCACTTTTCGCACTTGTGTTAGTGGTGAAAAACCACTTTTCGCACTTGTGTTGGTGCAGGAAACCACTTTTGCACTTGTATTAGTGTGGAAAAACCACTTTTCGCACTTGTGTTAGTGTTGAAAAACCACTTTTCGCACTTGTTTTAGTGTTGAAAAACCACTTTTCGCACTTGTGTTAGTGTTGAAAAACCACATTTCGCACTTGTGTAGGTGCAGGAAACCACTTTTGCACTTGTATTAGTGTGGAAAAAACACTTTTCGCACTTGTGTTAGTGTTGAAAACCACTTTTCGCACTTGTGTTAGTGTTGAAAAACCACTTTTCACATTTGTGTTGGTGCAGGAAACCACTTTTGCACTTGTATTAGTTTGGAAAAAACACTTTTCACACTTGTGTTAGTGTTGAAAAACCACTTTTCGCACTTGTGTTAGTGTTGAAAAACCACTTTTCGCACTTTTGTTGGTGCAGGAGACCACTTTTGCACTTGTATTAGTGTGGAAAAAACACTTTTTGCACTTGTGATAGTGTTGAAAAACCACTTTTCGCACTTGTGTTAGTGTTGAAAAACCACTTTTCACACTTGTGTTGGTGCAGGAAACCACTTTTGCACTTGTATTAGTGTGGAAAAACCACTTTTCGTACTTGTGTTAGTGTTGAAAAACCACTTTTCGCACTTGTGTTAGTGTTGAAAAACCACATTTCGCACTTGTGTTAGTGTTGAAAAACCACTTTTCGCCCTTGTGTTGGTGCAGGAAACCACTTTTGCACTTGTATTAGTGTGGAAAAAATACTTTTCGCACTTGTGTTAGTGTTGAAAAACCACTTTTCACACTTGTGTTAGTGTTGAAAAACCACTTTTCGCACTTGTGTTTGTGCAGGAAACCACTTTTGCACTTGTATTAGTGTGGAAAAAACACTTTTCGCACTTGTGTTATTGTTGAAAAAACACTTTTCGCACTTGTGTTAGTGTTGAAAAACCACTTTTCGCACTTGTGTTGGTGCAGGAAACCACTTTTGCACTTGTATTAGTGTGGAAAAAATACTTTTCGCACTTGTGTTAGTGTTGAAAAACCACTTTTCGCACATGTGTTAGTGTTGAAAAACCACTTTTCGCACTTATGTTGGTCCAGGAAACCACTTTAGCACTTGTATTAGTGTGGAAAAAACACTTTTTGCACTTGTGTTAGTGTTGAAAAACCACTTTTCGCACTTGTGTTGGTGCAGGAAACCACTTTTGCACTTGTATTAGTGTGGAAAAACCACTTTTCGCACTTGTATTAGTGTTGAAAAACCACTTTTCGCACTTGTGTTAGTGTTGAAAAACCACTTTTCGCACTTGTGTTGGTGCAGGAAACCACTTTTGCACTTGCATTAGTGTGGAAAAAACCACTTTTCGTACTTGTGTTATTGTTGAAAAACCACTTTTCGCACTTGTGTTAGTGTTGAAAAACCCCATTTCGCACTTGTGTTAGTGTTGAAAAACCACTTTTCGCCCTTGTGTTGGTGCAGGAAACCACTTTTGCACTTGTATTAGTGTGGAAAAAATACTTTTCGCACTTGTGTTAGTGTTGAAAAACCACTTTTCGCACTTGTGTTTGTGCAGGAAACCACTTTTGCACTTGTATTAGTGTGGAAAAAATACTTTTCGCACTTGTGTTAGTGTTGAAAAACCACTTTTCGCACTTGTGTTAGTGTTGAAAAACCACTTTTCGCACTTATGTTGGTCCAGGAAACCACTTTTGCACTTGTATTCGTGTGGAAAAACCATTTTTCACACTTGTGTTAGTGTTGAAAAACCACTTTTCGCACTTGTGTTAGTGTTGATAAACCCCTTTTCGCACTTGTGTTATTGTTGAAAAACCACTTTTCGCACTTGTGTTGGTGCAGGAAACCACTTTTGCACTTGTATTAGTGTGGAAAAAACCACTTTTCGCACTTGTGTTAGTGTTGAAAAACCACTTTTCGCACTTGTGTTAGTGTTGAAAAACCACTTTTCGCACTTGTGTTGGTGCAGGAAACCAATTTTGCACTTGCATTAGTGTGGAAAAAACACTTTTTGCACTTGTGATAGTTTTGAAAAACCACTTTTCGCACTTGTGTTAGTGTTGAAAAACCACTTTTCGCACTTGTGTTGGTGCAGGAAACCACTTTTGCACTTGTATTAGTGTGGAAAAACCACTTTTCGCACTTGTGTTAGTGTTGAAAAACCACTTTTCGCACTTGTGTTAGTCTTGAAAAACCACTTTTGGCTCTTGTGTTGGTGCAGGAAACCACTTTTGCACTTGTATTAGTTTTTTGAAAAAACACTTTTTGCACTTGTGATAGTGTTGAAAAACCACTTTTCACACTTGTGTTAGTGTTGAAAAACCACTTTTCGCACTTGTGTTAGTGTTGAAAAACCACTTTTCGCACTTGTGTTGGTGCAGGAAACCACTTTTGCACTTGTATTAGTGTGGAAAAAACACTTTTTGCA
The DNA here is from genome assembly GCF_964187855.1 of Myxine glutinosa. Classification (NCBI taxonomy): domain Eukaryota; kingdom Metazoa; phylum Chordata; class Myxini; order Myxiniformes; family Myxinidae; genus Myxine; species Myxine glutinosa. The sequence continues at coordinate 9,464 of NW_027618607.1, read as the reverse complement.
CTTGTGATAGTGTTGAAAAACCACTTTTCGCACTTGTGTTAGTGTTGAAAAACCACTTTTCGCACTTGTTTTGGTGCAGGAAACCACTTTTGCACTTGTATTAGTGTGGAAAAACCACTTTTCGCACTTGTGTTAGTGTTGAAAAACCACTTTTCACACTTGTGTTGGTGCAGGAAACCACTTTTGCACTTGTATTAGTGTGGAAAACCACTTTTCGTACTTGTGTTAGTGTTGAAAAACCACTTTTCGCACTTGTGTTAGTGTTGAAAAACCACATTTCGCACTTCTGTTAGTGTTGAAAAACCACTTTTCGCCCTTGTGTTGGTGCAGGAAACCACTTTTGCACTTGTATTAGTGTGGAAAAAATACTTTTCGCACTTGTGTTAGTGTTGAAAAACCACTTTTCACACTTGTGTTAGTGTTGAAAAACCACTTTTCGCACTTGTGTTTGTGCAGGAAACCACTTTTGCACTTGTATTAGTGTGGAAAAAACACTTTTCGCACTTGTGTTATTGTTGAAATAACACTTTTCGCACGTGTTAGTGTTGAAAAACCACTTTTCGCACGTGTTAGTGTTGAAAAACCACTTTTCGCACTTGTGTTAGTGTTGAAAAACCACTTTTCGCACATGTGTTAGTGTTGAAAAACCACTTTTCGCACTTGTGTTGGTGCAGGAAACCACTTTTGCACTTGTATTAGTGTGGAAAAAACACTTTTTGCACTTGTGTTAGTGTTGAAAAACCACTTTTCGCACTTGTGTTAGTGTTGAAAAACCACTTTTCGCACTTGTGTTGGTGCAGAAAACCACTTTTGCACTTGTATTAGTGTGGAAAAACCACTTTTCGCACTTGTGTTAGTGTTGAAAAACCACTTTTTGCGCTTGTGTTAGTGTTGAAAAACCACCTTTCGCACTTGTGTTGGTGCAGGAAACCACTTTTGCACTTGTATTAGTGTGGAAAAAACACTTTTTGCACTTGTGATAGTGTTGAAAAACCACTTTTCGCACTTGTGTTAGTGTTGAAAAACCACTTTTCGCACTTGTGTTGGTGCAGGAAACCACTTTTGCACTTGTATTAGTGTGGAAAAAACACTTTTTGCACTTGTGTTAGTGTTGAAAAACCACTTTTCGCACTTGTGTTAGTGTTGAAAAACCACTTTTCGCACTTGTGTTGGTGCAGAAAACCACTTTTGCACTTGTATTAGTGTGGAAAAACCACTTTTCGCACTTGTGTTAGTGTTGAAAAACCACTTTTTGCGCTTGTGTTAGTGTTGAAAAACCACCTTTCGCACTTGTGTTGGTGCAGGAAACCACTTTTGCACTTGTATTAGTGTGGAAAAAACACTTTTTGCACTTGTGATAGTGTTGAAAAACCACTTTTCGCACTTGTGTTAGTGTTGAAAAACCACTTTTCGCACTTGTGTTGGTGCAGGAAACCACTTTTGCACTTGTATTAGTGTGGAAAAAACACTTTTTGCACTTGTGATAGTGTTGAAAAACCACTTTTCGCACTTGTGTTAGTGTTGAAAAACCACTTTTTGCACTTGTGTTAGTGTTGAAAAACCACTTTTCGCACGTGTTGGTGCAGGAAAACCACTTTTCCACTTGTATTAGTGTGGAAAAAACACTTTTTGCACTTGTGATAGTGTTGAAAAACCACTTTTCGCACTTGTGTTAGTGGTGAAAAACCACTTTTCGCACTTGTGTTGGTGCAGGAAACCACTTTTGCACTTGTATTAGTGTGGAAAAACCACTTTTCGCACTTGTGTTAGTGTTGAAAAACCACTTTTCGCACTTGTTTTAGTGTTGAAAAACCACTTTTCGCACTTGTGTTAGTGTTGAAAAACCACATTTCGCACTTGTGTAGGTGCAGGAAACCACTTTTGCACTTGTATTAGTGTGGAAAAAACACTTTTCGCACTTGTGTTAGTGTTGAAAACCACTTTTCGCACTTGTGTTAGTGTTGAAAAACCACTTTTCACATTTGTGTTGGTGCAGGAAACCACTTTTGCACTTGTATTAGTTTGGAAAAAACACTTTTCACACTTGTGTTAGTGTTGAAAAACCACTTTTCGCACTTGTGTTAGTGTTGAAAAACCACTTTTCGCACTTTTGTTGGTGCAGGAGACCACTTTTGCACTTGTATTAGTGTGGAAAAAACACTTTTTGCACTTGTGATAGTGTTGAAAAACCACTTTTCGCACTTGTGTTAGTGTTGAAAAACCACTTTTCACACTTGTGTTGGTGCAGGAAACCACTTTTGCACTTGTATTAGTGTGGAAAAACCACTTTTCGTACTTGTGTTAGTGTTGAAAAACCACTTTTCGCACTTGTGTTAGTGTTGAAAAACCACATTTCGCACTTGTGTTAGTGTTGAAAAACCACTTTTCGCCCTTGTGTTGGTGCAGGAAACCACTTTTGCACTTGTATTAGTGTGGAAAAAATACTTTTCGCACTTGTGTTAGTGTTGAAAAACCACTTTTCACACTTGTGTTAGTGTTGAAAAACCACTTTTCGCACTTGTGTTTGTGCAGGAAACCACTTTTGCACTTGTATTAGTGTGGAAAAAACACTTTTCGCACTTGTGTTATTGTTGAAAAAACACTTTTCGCACTTGTGTTAGTGTTGAAAAACCACTTTTCGCACTTGTGTTGGTGCAGGAAACCACTTTTGCACTTGTATTAGTGTGGAAAAAATACTTTTCGCACTTGTGTTAGTGTTGAAAAACCACTTTTCGCACATGTGTTAGTGTTGAAAAACCACTTTTCGCACTTATGTTGGTCCAGGAAACCACTTTAGCACTTGTATTAGTGTGGAAAAAACACTTTTTGCACTTGTGTTAGTGTTGAAAAACCACTTTTCGCACTTGTGTTGGTGCAGGAAACCACTTTTGCACTTGTATTAGTGTGGAAAAACCACTTTTCGCACTTGTATTAGTGTTGAAAAACCACTTTTCGCACTTGTGTTAGTGTTGAAAAACCACTTTTCGCACTTGTGTTGGTGCAGGAAACCACTTTTGCACTTGCATTAGTGTGGAAAAAACCACTTTTCGTACTTGTGTTATTGTTGAAAAACCACTTTTCGCACTTGTGTTAGTGTTGAAAAACCCCATTTCGCACTTGTGTTAGTGTTGAAAAACCACTTTTCGCCCTTGTGTTGGTGCAGGAAACCACTTTTGCACTTGTATTAGTGTGGAAAAAATACTTTTCGCACTTGTGTTAGTGTTGAAAAACCACTTTTCGCACTTGTGTTTGTGCAGGAAACCACTTTTGCACTTGTATTAGTGTGGAAAAAATACTTTTCGCACTTGTGTTAGTGTTGAAAAACCACTTTTCGCACTTGTGTTAGTGTTGAAAAACCACTTTTCGCACTTATGTTGGTCCAGGAAACCACTTTTGCACTTGTATTCGTGTGGAAAAACCATTTTTCACACTTGTGTTAGTGTTGAAAAACCACTTTTCGCACTTGTGTTAGTGTTGATAAACCCCTTTTCGCACTTGTGTTATTGTTGAAAAACCACTTTTCGCACTTGTGTTGGTGCAGGAAACCACTTTTGCACTTGTATTAGTGTGGAAAAAACCACTTTTCGCACTTGTGTTAGTGTTGAAAAACCACTTTTCGCACTTGTGTTAGTGTTGAAAAACCACTTTTCGCACTTGTGTTGGTGCAGGAAACCAATTTTGCACTTGCATTAGTGTGGAAAAAACACTTTTTGCACTTGTGATAGTTTTGAAAAACCACTTTTCGCACTTGTGTTAGTGTTGAAAAACCACTTTTCGCACTTGTGTTGGTGCAGGAAACCACTTTTGCACTTGTATTAGTGTGGAAAAACCACTTTTCGCACTTGTGTTAGTGTTGAAAAACCACTTTTCGCACTTGTGTTAGTCTTGAAAAACCACTTTTGGCTCTTGTGTTGGTGCAGGAAACCACTTTTGCACTTGTATTAGTTTTTTGAAAAAACACTTTTTGCACTTGTGATAGTGTTGAAAAACCACTTTTCACACTTGTGTTAGTGTTGAAAAACCACTTTTCGCACTTGTGTTAGTGTTGAAAAACCACTTTTCGCACTTGTGTTGGTGCAGGAAACCACTTTTGCACTTGTATTAGTGTGGAAAAAACACTTTTTGCACTTGTGATAGTGTTGAAAAACCACTTTTCGCACTTGTGTTAGTGTTGAAAAACCACTTTTCGCACTTGTTTTGGTGCAGGAAACCACTTTTGCACTTGTATTAGTGTGGAAAAACCACTTTTCGCACTTGTGTTAGTGTTGAAAAACCACTTTTCACACTTGTGTTGGTGCAGGAAACCACTTTTGCACTTGTATTAGTGTGGAAAACCACTTTTCGTACTTGTGTTAGTGTTGAAAAACCACTTTTCGCACTTGTGTTAGTGTTGAAAAACCACATTTCGCACTTCTGTTAGTGTTGAAAAACCACTTTTCGCCCTTGTGTTGGTGCAGGAAACCACTTTTGCACTTGTATTAGTGTGGAAAAAATACTTTTCGCACTTGTGTTAGTGTTGAAAAACCACTTTTCACACTTGTGTTAGTGTTGAAAAACCACTTTTCGCACTTGTGTTTGTGCAGGAAACCACTTTTGCACTTGTATTAGTGTGGAAAAAACACTTTTCGCACTTGTGTTATTGTTGAAAAAACACTTTTCGCACTTGTGTTAGTGTTGAAAAACCACTTTTCGCACTTGTGTTGGTGCAGGAAACCACTTTTGCACTTGTATTAGTGTGGAAAAAATACTTTTCGCACTTGTGTTAGTGTTGAAAAACCACTTTTCGCACTTGTGTTAGTGTTGAAAAACCACTTTTCGCACTTATGTTGGTCCAGGAAACCACTTTAGCACTTGTAGTAGTGTGGAAAAAACACTTTTTGCACTTGTGTTAGTGTTGAAAAACCACTTTTCGCACTTGTGTTGGTGCAGGAAACCACTTTTGCACTTGTATTAGTGTGGAAAAACCACTTTTCGCACTTGTATTAGTGTTGAAAAACCACTTTTCGCACTTGTGTTAGTGTTGAAAAACCACTTTTCGCACTTGTGTTGGTGCAGGAAACCACTTTTGCACTCGTATTAGTGTGGAAAAAACACTCTTTGCACTTGTGATAGTGTTGAAAAACCACTTTTCGCACTTGTGTTAGTGTTGAAAAACCACTTTTCACACTTGTGTTGGTGCAGGAAACCACTTTTGCACTTGCATTAGTGTGGAAAAAAACCACTTTTCGTACTTGTGTTAGTGTTGAAAAACCACTTTTCGCACTTGTGTTAGTGTTGAAAAACCCCATTTCGCACTTGTGTTAGTGTTGAAAAACCACTTTTCGCCCTTGTGTTGGTGCAGGAAACCACTTTTGCACTTGTATTAGTGTGGAAAAAATACTTTTCGCACTTGTGTTAGTGTTGAAAAACCACTTTTCGCACTTGTGTTAGTGTTGAAAAACCACTTTTCGCACTTGTGCTTGTGCAGGAAACCACTTTTGCACTTGTATTAGTGTAGAAAAAATACTTTTCGCACTTGTGTTAGTGTTGAAAAACCACTTTTCGCACTTGTGTTAGTGTTGAAAAACCACTTTTCGCACTTATGTTGGTCCAGGAAACCACTTTTGCACTTGTATTAGTGTGGAAAAACCATTTTTCACACTTGTGTTAGTGTTGAAAAACCACTTTTCGCACTTGTGTTAGTGTTGATAAAACCCTTTTCGCACTTGTGTTAGTGTTGAAAAACCACTTTTCGCACTTGTGTTGGTGCAGGAAACCACTTTTGCACTTGTATTAGTGTGGAAAAAACCACTTTTCGCACTTGTGTTAGTGTTGAAAAACCACTTTTCGCACTTGTGTTAGTGTTGAAAAACCACTTTTCGCACTTGTGTTGGTGCAGGAAACCAATTTTGCACTTGCATTAGTGTGGAAAAAACACTTTTTGCACTTGTGATAGTTTTGAAAAACCACTTTTCGCACTTGTGTTAGTGTTGAAAAACCACGTTTCGCACTTGTGTTGGTGCAGGAAACCACTTTTGCACTTGTATTAGTGTGGAAAACCCACTTTTCGCACTTGTGTTAGTGTTGAAAAACCACTTTTCGCACTTGTGTTAGTCTTGAAAAACCACTTTTGGCTCTTGTGTTGGTGCAGGAAACCACTTTTGCACTTGTATTAGTGTGGAAAAAACACTTTTTGCACTTGTGATAGTGTTGAAAAACCACTTTTCGCACTTGTGTTAGTGTTGAAAAACCACTTTTCGCACTTGTGTTAGTGTTGAAAAACCCACTTTTCGCACTTGTGTTGGTGCAGGAAACCACTTTTGCACTTGTATTAGTGTGGAAAAAACACTTTTTGCACTTGTGATAGTGTTGAAAAACCACTTTTCGCACTTGTGTTAGTGTTGAAAAACCACTTTTCGCACTTGTTTTGGTGCAGGAAACCACTTTTGCACTTGTATGAGTGTGGAAAAACCACTTTTCGCACTTGTGTTAGTGTTGAAAAACCACTTTTCGCACTTGTTTTAGTGTTGAAAAACAACTTTTCGCACTTGTGTTAGTGTTGAAAAACCACATTTCGCACTTATGCAGGTGCAGGAAACCACTTTTGCACTTGTATTAGTGTGGAAAAAACACTTTTCGCACTTGTGTTAGTGCTGAAAAACCACTTTTCGCACTTGTGTTAGTGTTGAAAAACCACATTTCGCACTTGTGTAGGTGCAGGAAACCACTTTTGCACTTGTATTAGTTTGGAAAAAACACTTTTCGCACTTGTGTTAGTGCTGAAAAACCACTTTTCGCACTTGTGTTAGTGTTGAAAAACCACATTTCGCACTTGTGTAGGTGCAGGAAACCACTTTTGCACTTGTATTAGTGTTGAAAAACCACTTTTCGCACTTGTGTTAGTGTTGAAAAACCACTTTTCACACTTGTGTTAGTGCAGGAAACCACTTTTGCACTTGTATTAGTGTGGAAAAAACACTTTTTGCACTTGTGATAGTGTTGAAAAACCACTTTTCGCACTTGTGTTAGTGTTGAAAAACCACTTTTCGCACTTGTGTTGATGCAGGAAACCACTTTTGCACTCGTATTAGTGTGGAAAAAACACTTTTTGCACTTGTGATAGTGTTGAAAAACCACTTTTCGCACTTGTGTTCGTGTTGAAAACTACTTTTCGCACTTGTGTTGGTGCAGGAAACCACTTTTGCACTTGTATTAGTGTGGAAAAACCACTTTTCGCACTTGTGTTAGTGTTGAAAAACCACTTTTCGCACTTGTGTTAGTCTTGAAAAAACACTTTTTGCACTTGTGATAGTGTTGAAAAACCACTTTTCGCATTTGTGTTAGTGTTGAAAACTACTTTTCGCACTTGTGTTGGTGCAGGAAACCACTTTTGCACTTGTATTAGTGTGGTAAAACCACTTTTCGCACTTGTGTTAGTGTTGAAAAACCACTTTTCGCACTTGTGTTAGTGTTGAAAAACCACTTTTCGCACTTGTGTTGGTGCAGGAAACCACTTTTGCACTTGTATTAGTGTGGAAAAACCACTTTTTGCACTTGTGATAGTGTTGAAAAACCACTTTTCGCACATGTGTTAGTGTTGAAAAACCACTTTTCGCACTTGTGTTGGTGCAGGAAACCACTTTTGCACTTGTATTAGTGTGGAAAAAACACTTTTTGCACTTGTGATAGTGTTGAAAAACCACTTTTCGCACTTGTGTTGGTGCAGGAAACCACTTTTGCACTTGTATTAGTGTGGAAAAACCACTTTTCGCACTTGTGTTAGTGTTGAAAAACCACTTTTCGCACTTGTTTTAGTGTTGAAAAACCACTTTTCGCACTTGTGTTGGTGCAGGAAACCACTTTTGCACTTGTATTAGTGTGGAAAACCCACTTTTCGCACTTGTGTTAGTGTTGAAAAACCACTTTTCGCACTTGTGTTAGTCTTGAAAAACCACTTTTGGCTCTTGTGTTGGTGCAGGAAACCACTTTTGCACTTGTATTAGTGTGGAAAAAACACTTTTTGCACTTGTGATAGTGTTGAAAAACCACTTTTCGCACTTGTGTTAGTGTTGAAAAACCACTTTTCGCACTTGTGTTAGTGTTGAAAAACCACTTTTCGCACTTGTGTTGGTGCAGGAAACCACTTTTGCACTTGTATTAGTGTGGAAAAAACACTTTTTGCACTTGTGATAGTGTTGAAAAACCACTTTTCGCACTTGTGTTATTGTTGAAAAACCACTTTTCGCACTTGTTTTGGTGCAGGAAACCACTTTTGCACTTGTATGAGTGTGGAAAAACCACTTTTCGCACTTGTGTTAGTGTTGAAAAACCACTTTTCGCACTTGTTTTAGTGTTGAAAAACAACTTTTCGCACTTGTGTTAGTGTTGAAAAACACATTTCGCACTTATGCAGGTGCAGGAAACCACTTTTGCACTTGTATTAGTGTGGAAAAAACACTTTTCGCACTTGTGTTAGTGCTGAAAAACCACTTTTCGCACTTGTGTTAGTGTTGAAAAACCACATTTCGCACTTGTGTAGGTGCAGGAAACCACTTTTGCACTTGTATTAGTTTGGAAAAAACACTTTTCGCACTTGTGTTAGTGCTGAAAAACCACTTTTCGCACTTGTGTTAGTGTTGAAAAACCACATTTCGCACTTGTGTAGGTGCAGGAAACCACTTTTGCACTTGTATTAGTGTTGAAAAACCACTTTTCGCACTTGTGTTAGTGTTGAAAAACCACTTTTCACACTTGTGTTAGTGCAGGAAACCACTTTTGCACTTGTATTAGTGTGGAAAAAACACTTTTTGCACTTGTGATAGTGTTGAAAAACCACTTTTCGCACTTGTGTTAGTGTTGAAAAACCACTTTTCGCACTTGTGTTGGTGCAGGAAACCACTTTTGCACTCGTATTAGTGTGGAAAAAACACTTTTTGCACTTGTGATAGTGTTGAAAAACCACTTTTCGCACTTGTGTTCGTGTTGAAAACTACTTTTCGCACTTGTGTTGGTGCAGGAAACCACTTTTGCACTTGTATTAGTGTGGAAAAACCACTTTTCGCACTTGTGTTAGTGTTGAAAAACCACTTTTCGCACTTGTGTTAGTCTTGAAAAAACACTTTTTGCACTTGTGATAGTGTTGAAAAACCACTTTTCGCATTTGTGTTAGTGTTGAAAACTACTTTTCGCACTTGTGTTGGTGCAGGAAACCACTTTTGCACTTGTATTAGTGTGGTAAAACCACTTTTCGCACTTGTGTTAGTGTTGAAAAACCACTTTTCGCACTTGTGTTAGTGTTGAAAAACCACTTTTCGCACTTGTGTTGGTGCAGGAAACCACTTTTGCACTTGTATTAGTGTGGAAAAACCACTTTTTGCACTTGTGATAGTGTTGAAAAACCACTTTTCGCACATGTGTTAGTGTTGAAAAACCACTTTTCGCACTTGTGTTGGTGCAGGAAACCACTTTTGCACTTGTATTAGTGT
>NW_027618606.1:55000-67071 GCF_964187855.1 Myxine glutinosa | reverse complement strand
TATATATATAATATATATTATATATATATATATATATATATATATATATATATATATATATATATATATATATATATTATATATATATATATATATATATATATATACTAGCAGAAGTACCCGGCATTGCCGGCAGGGAGGGGAGGGGAGGGGAGGGGAGGGGAGGGGAACGGGGGGGAGGGGAGAAGAATGGGAGGGGGAGGGGGAGGGGGGAGGGGGAGGGGGAAGGGGAGGGGGAGGGGGAGGGGAAGGGGAGGGGGAGGGGGAGGGGAAGGGGAGGGGGAGGGGGAGGGGGAAGGGGAGGGGGAGGGGGAGGGGGAAGGGGAGGGGGAGGGGGAGGGGGAGGGGGAGGGGAGAGGGAGAAGAGTGGGAGGGGGAGGGGAAGGGGAGGGGGAGGGGGAGGGGGAAGGGGAGGGGGAGGGGGAAGGGGAGGGGGAGGGGGAGGGGGAAGGGGAGGGGGAGGGGGAGAGAGTGGGAGGGGGAGGGGAGAAGAGTGGGAGGGGGAGGGGGAGAAGAGTGGGAGGGGGAGGGGGAGAAGAGTGGGAGGGGGAGAAGAGTGGGAGGGGGAGAAGAGTGGGAGGGGGAGAAGAGTGGGAGGGGGAGGGGGAGAAGAGTGGGAGGGGGAGGGGGAGAAGAGTGGGAGGGGGAGGGGAGAAGAGTGGGAGGGGGAGGGGGAGAAGAGTGGGAGGGGGAGGGGGAGAAGAGTGGGAGGGGGAGGGGGAGAAGAGTGGGAGGGGGAGGGGAGAAGAGTGGGAGGGGGAGGGGGAGAAGAGTGGGAGGGGGAGGGGGAGAAGAGTGGGAGGGGGAGGGGGAGAAGAGTGGGAGGGGGAGGGGGAGAAGAGTGTGGAGGGGGAGAAGAGTGGGAGTGGGAGGGGAGAAGAGTGGGAGGGGAGGGGGAGAAGAGTGGGAGGGGGAGGGGGAGAAGAGTGGGAGGGGGAGGGGGAGAAGAGTGGGAGGGGGAGGGGGAGAAGAGTGGGAGGGGGAGAAGAGTGGGAGGGGGAGGGGGAGAAGAGTGGGAGGGGGAGGGGGAGAAGAGTGGGAGGGGAGGGGGAAAGAGTGGAGGGGGAGAAGAGTGGGAGGGGGAGGGGGAGAGGGGAGGAGGGAGGGGGGAGGGGGGAGGAGGGAGGGGTAGGGGAGAAGGGGAGGGGGTAGGGTGGAGGGGGTAGGGTGGAGGGGGTAGGGTGGAGGGGGAAGGGAAGGGGGGACGGAGGGGAGGGGGAAGGGGGAGGGGGAAGGGGGAGGGGGAAGGGGGAGGGGGAAGGGGGGATGGAGGGGGGAGGGGGAAGGGGGAGGGAAGGGGATGGCCAGTCAACAATGACGTTGCAGTTCTCATGGTGGGAGAGCAGCACAACAATCGGACAGAGTCCTGCATATTCGCAACCGCACGAAGCGGCTTTTGGAGACTCACCGATCCTGTGACGTCCTCCAGTACCGGCGTTGCTGGGCGGGGGAAGGGAGACCCGTACATTCCCAACCCGTACATTCGCCCTCTCGACTCAAGCTCACTCGGACAAAAGCCTCGCACAAATTACACCGTGAAGGCCCAATGGTCATGTCTGTGCCACAAATCACGGGCGCACTGAATTGAAAATATATAGAATGCTCATACTCCGTGAAAAGTGAAGCCACCGTGTCGCCATCTTGGTCAGCACGACTCGACCAACTCGCTTCGCGGGGTCTCGTTTTGTGCGGCAATAATCTGTTCCAATCGGTTACGGAAGGGTTGTGGAAAGACGTTTCACAGCTGTTTCAAAGACATTTAATTCATATCGCACAAAATCGATACAAAACACGATCGCATAAAAGGTGAAAAAACGTGTGACGTGTGACGGGATGGAACATCACTTGATCGCTCTGAGCGAAACGGCTCGACCAACTCGCTTCGCGGATCTCGTTTTGTGCGGCAATAAACTGCTCCAATCGGTTACGGAAGGGTTGTGGAAGGACGTTTCACAGCTGTTTCAAAGACATTTAATTCATATCGCACAAAATCGATACAAAACACGATCGCATAAAAGGTGAAAAAACGTGTGACGTGTGACGGGATGGAACATCACGTGATCGCTCTGAGCGAATCAGTCTGGCGGCGGTAATGGAACATCACGTGATCGCTCTGAGCGAATCAGCGAGCTGCTCTGGAACCGGCTGAGATTAGCGGGTACTTCGCTGAAATGCGCTGAGGTAAATATGAATAAAAAATATGGATCGTCAAATATTTTGAGTTCGGCCATGTTTGTCCCACGCTCAATGGCCATGTCTATGTCAAATATCAAGCACATAAGCCTCTCCGTTTAGGAGTCTATCGGTAACATCACACACACACACACACACACACACACACACACACACACACACACACACACACACACACACACACACACACACACACACACACACACACACACACACACAAACTGTGTTTTATATATATATATATATATATATATATATATATATATATATATATATATATACGTATATATATATATTGTTACAGACGTGGCTTAGATTGTTATTTACCGAGCGGTTTTGGTATGACCACGTCTGCACAAGTTACCCGATTATACCCGAACGTTGACTAATCGCGCTACGCTAGGTCAATGAAGGAAAAGACACACGGCTGGGATTAAATTGACGCGACACCAGGGATACGGTTCTCAAGACCTCCGGAGGAGATTATATTAGGGCGGAAGGTCAGATTACAGGACGAGAGGTACAGCATAGAAAGACAAGCACTTAGACACAATCTTATATTAACCCCACAGACGACAGATAAACGGGACAAAAGGCTGACTCACACGGGGATTGATGGCTAGGAAAGGCAGGATCGATGGCTCCAGGTGCACCTGGGCTCAAAGGTCAGAATCGACTCGGTCCGGTCCAGAGATGCGGGGAGGTATTCAGCGCTCGTACGTGGCAACTTCTCTCTCCAGGCTAGGGGCGCATCTGACGTCACGTCCGGTACGTGGCCGCGTATATCCGGCGGGGAGTGACACGCCCTCGGCTCGTTAGCTCCGCCCCAGATGGAATCGGCACGTTGCTTCTCATTGGGTGCGTGGGGGGGTTACTGGCTCCGCCCCTGACGAGGAGCTGACAGCCAGCCCCTTCGGGGTAACGCCGTGGAGCGCATGGTCATGGCGGGTAACCGAGCCGGTGTGAGGACGCACACTCCCCGCCCCTCTGTTGTTGTAGTCGTAGTTGTAGTTGTAATTGTTGTTGTAGTTGTTGTTATTGTTGTTGTTTGGGGAAGAAGATGGGAGGAGGTATGGGAAAGGTCCTAAACTCACTACTGGTGCCATATAATCACATTCTGGTGCAACGAAGAGTCATAATTAATGGAAACGAGTCCTTAACTGACATAGACTAAGAATAACTAGCAAGATGTCCGAAAGTTGTCTACGTGTGGTGCGGTGGACCTGGGCACGACATTTAATGGGGGAAAAAGGGGAAGGTCGGCTCTACTGATTGTTGTTTACAGACAATGGGACTAGGGAATGGGGGATTGGGGATAGTTGGGGAGTATTGGGGAAATAGGGGAATATTTACAAGCGGATATGGAAGCCAAATTCCATATTCGCAACATTGCACCCTTCTCTACCCTCGGGGCGTCCCGACCCGATAAATTTTTACCTACTTTAGTGTGGCACGCAATGTAGTTCCCTCTACTATTAACTCTACCCTGAGTGCGACAGTTTTACAGATATTCACAAATGAGTAAATATGTCCCCCTGCGACGTTGCACCCTTCTCCTCACAGAAACACACCCACAGGATAACCGAATCCGGAAAGAATCCTCAAACTAAACATACAGCCGGAAGGGAGCATTATTTACACAAGACTACGCTGATATTTACACTACGATCCAGGACCTGTTTTTGGAGGAACACATGCAGATGTTATGCATAGAGAGAGCACGCATGCTAGCATCGATACACCAACCCACGAGTGCTCTGTGGCCTACGGCCTTTAATAATGTGCAGAGCACCCCTTCCAAGCATCAAGCACCACCCCATCACACAGTGAGCACCATCCGGTGCACCAATAAAGTGTCTATAAATCACCGGTGGTGTCGCAGCCGGCCGATGTTCTGCCGCTGGTCTTGCCTTCGTGTGGTGCACTTGGCCTTCTTGCCTCTTTCAAAAAATAAAGAAAGGCGCCAACCGCGTCCATTTCTATATTGTGGCCTTCAGTGGTGTCAACTAAAAGTGGTTCACCTGCATGGCATAGGTGCCACGTTGACCCATAGGTCCATCCACGGGTGGTGCTTGGCCGCAAAAGAGCTGCGGTCCATGGTGGGTGGCCACAAACATTGCGGTCCATATGGTGTATCGATCCAAGCAGCAAGCAGCGAAAGTGCAGGCCCACAACTGCGTAGCCAGCACCTCTCTCTCCTCTCTCTCTACCCCAAAGCCAGATCCTCGGAGGTGGGAGACAAAAGAAAAGACAAGTGAGTAAGGTGGTAAGGGCGCAAAAGTGCACGCAATGTAAGATGATGCACACTGGGGGCACATGGGAACCAGGTGAGACAGGTACGTTTCTATCGTACGCCCCCCCCCCCCCCACCAGGTAACCTACATGGCCCCTCCCTTACCCCTTACTGTATCCACACAACACAACACTACCCATAAACATCTACTTTACAAATCAACAAACATCCCTACTGTCTTCCCCGTTCCTCCCATAAACCAAATTCGTCTTCTCTCCCTCCTAACCAATCAAATTTGCCATTTTCAACTCAACATCATAATTTGCCATCTCCAACTCAACATCATAATTTGCCATCACCAATTCATCATCAGTCCCTCCTAAGGAGGGAGAGATGGAATCACCCCAATGTCTCATCCACGTCGTGATGCGTCTCACAAATCCAACAGTAGTCCTTACTTCCTGCAACAGAACAAAGAAAACACAGGTGTGGAGTCATCATCATCACCACAGGTAAGTGGCTGCGTATGGTGCGACAGGTTCATCAATCCTAACTATTTCCTAAATGACTTTAACAACTTTACACTACCCGGGGTCTCTCTCCGGCCAAACCATTGGCCCTCTTACACTATGGGTTCTAAAAACCAATTCCCATTGGCCAAACTGTGGTGCTTTTCAATTTGGGGTCTCACTCCCCCGATTCATCTCCCGGTGCCCTCGCACAATTTCCGGGCTGTGGCGTGTACCTCTCCCAGCGGGTCTACCCACCTGCTCACCTCCACCACTGCAGTTGCCTCCGAGCTTACCTGCTCCTTACCCTAACCTAACTACCTGGGGAAGGCCCTCTGGCACTCTCCCCACTCGGTGCCCTCTCTGGCACTGGGCTACCCGGGTCCATCCTCCGGATCCTCGGGCCCCATCCACAACTCTACCGGCTCCCAGAGCCCACCTGCGGCCTCACCTGGCCGACATCCTCACAGTGGTGGAGTGCCCAACCAACTACACACACTAACAGGCTACACGCCCAGCCATTTCCACAACACGAATGCACCCATCCACAACACCATTCTGCAACCGCACCACAAATGCCAATATCCAACCACAATTTACCTATACCCTCTACCTAACACTTACACTACCCGCCCCGGGTACTCGTGAAAGGGGTCCACTCTTCCCCCATCCACACCTTCGCACCATGCACACCACTCCGTACCACTTACTCCACTCTCTCCACACACCTGTACCTGCACACCTGTGCTCTCACACCTGGTGCCACCTGCACCCTTCTCTCCCCAAGCGCATTCGCGCTGATCTACAACACTCACTACTCACACACTGTTCCACACACCTGTCCAGTTGCACACCTGTGCAATCACACCTGTTCCATCCTCACACACACGGCATCATCTCAGCTAACTACTCCCTTCTGAAACTTGCGCTTCCCAGTCGTCCCTTTAAACTATTGCGCTCCCTCGTCATTATCATCCATACTAATCTACCTGCGTCCCCACTACAGGTATCAGTCACTAACTAAACTTAACGTTACCTAATGTCATCTTCGCTAGATCCCTACAATATAACCTAACCCACCCGGGCTAGTTTTCACTGCCATACACCCCATAAGCTATTGCTCCTTTGCCCCCACCATGGGCAGGGTGGCAGGGATGCCAGCCTTACCCACCGGGCCCATTGCTCACTACCAATTTTGCACATCAAATTTCAACAAATTAAAAATTTGCCAATCACTGCCCATCATCTGCCAATCACTACTGCCAATCCTTTGCCAATCATCAAATTTTGTTTTTCTCTAATTTGGGGTCCAAAACACTAACCTCATCACCCAGTCTACTCAATAATGCCTCTCGGTGCGCCAATCCCTGTCCAAAGCCCGGCTTCGTAAAGCCAAGCAATGGATGCTGGTTGTTTTGTGCCAGCGGCTGGATGCGTCCGGCACTCGGTGCAGGGACGGGGGCTTACCCGGGCCGAGATCCCACGCATCACCTCGGCGTGGAGCCATCCAATGTCCCGATCTCGACCTGCCGGCACGTCTCAACAAAACGTGGTCGCCATAACGACCCTTCCTATCGGGCTGCCCGCTCCGCCTAGTGGAGCACGGACGCGGCCGTTCAAAGCGAGGCCCAGCACGCACCGAGGGCCCGATTCGGCTATAAGTCGTTCTAAACTCTACCCCGTCTAACGTCGATGCTTCACCTGGACGCTTACACCCCGCAGCCCGTTCCTTGCTCACACATCCAGCCGTGCCCATGCTCCTCGTACCTTTCCTTACACACCTCGGTACACCCATTCCACTCACAGCCTTGGTCACACACCTGACCACCGAACACTTTGGCACACATTCGTCGCTCGCACACCTCACCAATACACCTCTTCGCGCCCCCTCCTCGGTCACCTCCTCTGTGACAATCACAGGTGTGCTCTCATTCGCACACCCAACCACGTGCCTCACCACCAACTCCAGCGTGCATTCCCACTCACGCTCTACCATTCCAGGTGTGCATCCTTCCATCCCAGGTGTACATCCTCGCTCACCTGTCACAACCAACTCACTCTCCTTGTCACTCTCAATACTCTCACCTCCATTCCTGACAGCGCACTCACCCTTACTCTTGACAGCGCACTCTTTCCCCATGCACCTGTCCGTCACACACCTTTCTCACGCACACTCTCCCGTCACACCCTCTGTAACACTCACCACAGGTGTGCATTCTTCCTTGCCTTTGACAGCGCACTCTTTCCCCATGCACCTGTCCGTCACACACCTTCCTCGCGCACACTCTCCCGTCACACCCTCTGTAACACTCACCACAGGTGTGCATTCTTCCTTGCCTTTGACAGCGCACTCTTTCCCCATGCACCTGTCCGTCACACACCTTCCTCGTGCACACTCTCCCGTCACACCCTCTGTAACACTCACCACAGCACGCTTCCATGTGCTCCCTCGCACACGCGCTACGACCGACTCACTCTCGCCAGCACCCTCACTCCTTGGCACGCACTTTTTCCTCACACACCCCAGAGTCGGACTTTCTTGCACACCTCCTCTTTCGCACACCAGACCTGTCGCACACTTCACCCACGGCCTCTCACGAACACCCGGGTCCATCTCGACCCCCAAGCTTCTTAAATCCCCTGGCGCATCATACGCACGACCATATTGGTCACCACTTACACCGGGTCCTCTTCCTCTTCGCTTCTCCTCCATCACCTGCGAATCCCTCATCCGGTTAATGAGCACATCATCACGATCCAAACACAGACTTTGGACCAATTCTTTTATCTCCTCTTTTATCTCTTTCTTATCCCCTCTCCGTCGCTTCTTAATTTCGCTCATCCCTTCTTCCACTTCTTCTAATTTGTGCTTCACCTCTTTTATTCCCCGGTACGTCTCCTCAAGCTCGTCCTCCAAGGCTACCTTGACCGTTTCCATGTGCGTCCTCACCTGCCGGTCCTTCGTCTCCATTACCTCTATCACCTCGTCCAACCTCGTTGTCAGTCCCTCACGTACCATCTGACATTCCCTCTTCGTCGCCACCAAGTCATCTTTTAGTTCTCTCTGTGTCGCTTTTAAACCTCCTAATACCGCAGTGTTCCTTTGAACCTGCTCCACTAACTCCGTCTGTCCCACCGTCAGCTGCTCCACCTCCTGCGTCAGGTCCTCTATGCCCCCTTGTAACTTTACAGTCCCCTTTCTCACCTCCTTCTCCATGTGCTCCCTACAGTGCCTCACCTCCTCGCGCACTCCTCCGACCTCCTCACTCACTCCTCTTCTGATCTGCTCTCCCATCACTTGCATCTCCTGCCCAGATGCCATCCTCATCTGCTCCATTTCCTCCCTGTGAGCATCCAGTTTGGTTTCTACCCCCATTCTGACCCCCTCTATCTGCTGCCCCATTTGGTTAACTTCCCTTTCCGCTTGGTCCCTCATGTCCCTCAATTTGCCTTCCATGGTGTTTTCTAACCCCTCTAACCCTTTTTGCATCCCTTCCATTTGATTCTCTTGAGCGGCCATTCTGTTTTCTACCCCCGTTAACCCATGTTTCACTCCCTCTATCTGATTCTCTTGAGCGGCCATTCTGTTTTCTACCCCCATTAACCCATTTCTCACCTCTTTTATCCCGTTGTCTAACCCCTCAAAATTATTGTCTAACTTCTCACCGGTACCCCTCGCTTCGTCCCTCATTACCCCCATTTGGTTTCCCATTACCCCCAATTGCTCACTCTGAGCCCTCGCTTCGTCCCTCATTACCCCCAATTGGCCCTCCAATCGCTCACCCAATCGCTCTCTATCAGCCCTCATTTGCTCACAATTCTGGGCCATAAGGGCCTTCATTTGTATTAAAAACAAGTTCAAATCCACCGGTGGCGCCACTACGGTCGCGGGCGTGGACGCCGTGGCCACCTCGTGCATGACAACGCTATTTTGCGACCCTGCCGCCCTCACTGCTTCGCTCTCCTCCCGTCCCTCAATTTGGTCCTGGACCGACCCTGCCTCACTCTCCCCTACCGGACCCCAGCTGTCTTGATCTGCCATAGCGCGACTTTCAAAATTCGGGTTTTTATTTTCGTAAAACAAATTCAAATTTCGCCGTTATAATTTCGCGCGGGAAACGCGCTCCGAATCGATTCTAATTGTTACAAATTTGGGCCTTATAAATTTAGTCCCCGGGTCCGAATTCCACTCCTCGACACCAATTGTTACAGACGTGGCTTAGATGTTATTTACCGAGCGGTTTTGGTATGACCACGTCTGCACAAGTTACCCGATTATACCCGAACGTGACTAATCGCGCTACGCTAGGTCAATGAAGGAAAAGACACACGGCTGGGATTAAATTGACGCGACACCAGGGATACGGTTCTCAAGACCTCCGGAGGAGATTATATTAGGGCGGAAGGTCAGATTACAGGGACGAGAGGTACAGCATAGAAAGACAAGCACTTAGACACAATCTTATATTAACCCCAACAGACGACAGATAAACGGGACAAAAGGCTGACTCACACGGGGATTGATGGCTAGGAAAGGCAGGATCGATGGCTCCAGGTGCACCTGGGCTCAAAGGTCAGAATCGACTCGGTCCGGTCCAGAGATGCGGGGAGGTATACAGCGCTCGTACGTGGCAACTTCTCTCTCCAGGCTGGGGGCGCATCTGACGTCACGTCCGGTACGTGGCCGCGTATATCCGGCGGGGAGTGACACGCCCTCGGCTCGTTAGCTCCGCCCCAGATGGAATCGGCACGTTGCTTCTCATTGGGTGCGTGGGGGGGTTACTGGCTCCGCCCCTGACGAGGAGCTGACAGCCAGCCCCTTCGGGGTAACGCCGTGGAGCGCATGGTCATGGCGGGTAACCGAGCCGGTGTGAGGACGCACACTCCCCGCCCCTCTGTTGTTGTAGTCGTAGTTGTAGTTGTAATTGTTGTTGTAGTTGTTGTTATTGTTGTTGTTTGGGGAAGAAGATGGGAGGAGGTATGGGAAAGGTCCTAAACTCACTACTGGTGCCATATAATCACATTCTGGTGCAACGAAGAGTCAGAATTAATGGAAACGAGTCCTTAACTGACATAGACTAAGAATAACTAGCAAGATGTCCGAAAGTTGTCTACGTGTGGTGCGGTGGACCTGGGCACGACATTTAATGGGGGAAAAAGGAGAAGGTCGGCTCTACTGATTGTTGTTTACAGACAATGGGACTAGGGAATGGGGGATTGGGGATAGTTGGGGAGTATTGGGGAAATAGGGGAATATTTACAAGCGGATATGGAGGCCAAATTCCATATTCGCAACAATATATATATATACGTATATATATATATATATATATATATATATATATATATATATATATATATATATATATATATATATACATATATATATATATATATATATATATATATATATATATATATATATATATATATATATATATACAGACTTGGCATTTAATATGGAATATTTTTTTTTGTGGGGGTGAACTTACTTTCAAGTCGACTTAGAACCAAAAGTTCATTGGAATTATGTTGAAATTATTCTACATTTTGTTAATGTGACCTTTAAAAGAAACAAAAACCACATTTGACATTTCGAAGCAAATAAATTGATCCTTGAAAGTGATGTAAACTGATATTGACTCAATTCACGGACAGTACTGTGTTAAACTTCTGTACGTTTTCCAGAAGTATTTCTTTATTTTGCACATTAGCTAAAGAAATTTTTAACAAAAACAAAAGTTAAATTATGACTGGCATTACGAACAGTAAAATTACAGTTCAGTATGTCGTGCAACCCCCACAAGCATTCAGGAGAGCACGTACACGTTGAGGAATGCTGTTCACGAGATTTGCCAAGGTTTGGACAGGAATCTCTTGCCATGCAGTGACAATAGTCTGCTGCAATTCACGCACAGAGGCAGGCTGCTGGTCCAAGTTGTCGATTTGACGCGTTAATTCTGCCCACAAGTTCTCTATCGGATTCATATCCGGGACATGGCAGGCCACTCCATATGCTCTACACCATGGTCAGCAAGAAAGTGTTGGATCACGCGAGCACGATGAGGCCATGCATTGTCATCTTGGAAGACAATGTTTCCTCGAAAGGCTGCACGAGCAAATGGAAGCAATGCTTCTTCCAGAATGGCCCTGTACTTGAACTGGTTCAGGTTTCCATTCAGAACAACCAGGTCAGTTTTGCCCCCTGCATGAAAAGCAGCCCAAACGGTCACCCCACCACCTCCAGCTTGGACTCTTGGCACTATACAATCTTCGTTGTAGGCTTCATGCACTTGCTGCGCACTCGGACATGGCCATCTTGACGATATACCAGAAATAAAGACTCGTCACGAAAGATAACGTGATTCCATTGTCCTGGCTGCCTTTGACGGTGCTCTCTGGCCCACTGCAATCGGCGCTGGCAGTGTTGTCTTGTCAGGCATGGCTTTCTCAGGGGACGCCTGGCACGATAGCCTGCTTGAACCAGTCGTTGGTTGACTAGCCTTCTGGATACAGGCACATTTGTCAGTGGCTGCCACTCGGCCCTAAGCCGATTCGCTGACTTGGTGCGGCCATTGCGGACTAACCGGTGCAGCTGGCCATCATCCCTCCTTGTGGTTCTGCGGGGACGTCCTGGCCTCGATATTGGAGTAGGGACACCCCTCTGAGCATTTCGTTTCGGGATATTTGACACCTGACCTTGAGTGATGCCATACTGCCGAGCAATAGCACGCTGTTTCATGCCGGAATTTCGTAAAGCCACCACTCAATGTCAAACAGCATTGTCGAGTTGACGGACCATCTCCAGAGGAAGCGGCAATAACTTTTGTAGACGTGCAGCAGTTGTTTTCCACTAATACAGAACACAACAACCCTTATATACCCGATTGTGAAACCAATCGTCAAATGTACCTGTCCGTACATTTTGTCACGCCACCTGTGATATAATCCTGTTTTTGACTTCTTCCTGCGACAGACAATCAGTGACATGGTTCTTTTAACAAAGAAATCACCGAAGCGTAAAAGAAACTCACCAGATTGATATACCGAGTTCAGAAAGTAAACCCAAGTCAAGAAAAAAAAAAAATTCCATATTAAATGCCAAGTCTGTATATATATATATATATATATATATA
>NW_027618606.1:0-50000 GCF_964187855.1 Myxine glutinosa | reverse complement strand
ATTCGAACCTTTTCCTCCTGCAAATGAGGGCCCTTATGGAACAAATGGGTGAGCAATTGGGAGACCAAATTAGAGGTTTGAAAAGCAGTATGGGACAAATGGGGAACCGGATGGAGGCTCAGAATGAGCAATTGGGGGTAATGGGGAACCGGATGGAGGCTCAGAATGAGCAATTGGGGGTAATGGGGAACCGGATGGATGCTCAGGGTGAGCGATTGGAGGGCAAAATAGGGGTAATGGGAAACGAAATGGGGGTAATGAGGGACGAAGCGAGGGGTACCGGAGAGGGGTTAGACAATAATTTTAAGGGATTAGACGAGAAATTTGGGAAATTAGACAATAGATTAGGGGAAATACAGGAGGGGTTAATGGGGGTAGAAAACAGAATGGCCGCTCAAGAGAATCAAATGGAAGGGATGCAAAAGGGGTTAGAGGGGTTAGAAAACAGGATGGAAGGCAAATTGAGGGACATGAGGGACCAAGCGGAAAGGGAAGTTAACCAAATGGGGCAGCAGATAGAGGGGGTTAGAATGGGGGTAGAAACTAAACTGGATGCTCACCGGGAGGAAATGGAGCAGATGAGGGTGGCATCTGGGCAGGAGATGCAAGTGATGGGAGAGGAGATCAGAAGAGGTGTGAGTGAGGAGGTCGGAGGAGTGCGCGAGGAGGTGAGGCACTGTAAGGAGCGCATGGAGAAGGAGGTGAGAAAGGGGACTGTAAAGTTACAAGGGGGCTTAGAGGACCTGACGCAGGAGGTGGAACAGCTGACGGAGGGACAAAAAGGACTAACGGAGCAGGTTCAAAGGAACACTGCGGTATTAGGAGGGTTAAAGGCGACACAGAAAGAACTAAAAGATGACTTGGTAGCGACGAAGAGGGAATGTCAGATGGTACGTGAGGGACTGACAATGAGGTTGGACGAGGTGATAGAGGTAATGGAGACGAAGGACCGGCAGGTGAGGACGCACATGGAAACGGTCAAGGTAGCCTTGGAGGACGAGCTTGAGGAGACGTACCGGGGAATAAAAGAGGTGAAGCAGAAATTAGAAGAAGTGGAAGAAGGGGTGAGCGAAATTAAGAAGCGACGGAGAGGGGATAAGAAAGAGATAAAAGAGGAGATAAAAGAATTGGTCCGAAGTCTGTGTTTGGATCGTGATGATGTGCTCATTAACCGGATGAGGGATTCGCAGGTGATGGAGGGGAAGCGAAGAGGAAGAGGACCCGGTGTAAGTGGTGACCAATATGGTCGTGCGTATGATGCGCCAGGGGATTTAAGAAGCTTGGGGGTCGAGATGGACCCGGGTGTTCGTGAGAGGCCGTTGGTGAAGTGTGCGACAGGTCTGGTGTGCGAAAGAGGAGGTGTGCGAGAAAGTCCGACTCTGGGGTGTGTGAGGAAAAAGTGCGTGCCAAGGAGTGAGGGTGCTGGCGAGAGTGAGTCGGTCGTAGCGCGTGTGCGAGGGAGCACATGGAAGCGCGGTGTGGTGAGTGTTACAGAGGGTGTGACGGGAGAGTGTGCGCAGGAGTGTGCGCGAGAAAGGTGTGTGACGGACAGGTGCATGGAGAAAGAGTGCGCTGTCAAAGGCAAGGAAGAATGCATGCCTGTGGTGAGTGTTACAGAGGGTGTGACGGGAGAGTGTGCGCGAGAAAGGTGTGTAACGGACAGGTGCATGAGGAAAGAGTGCGCTGTCAAGAATGGAGGTGAGAGTAGTGAGAGTGACAAGGAGAGTGAGTTGGTTGTGACAGGTGAGCGAGGATGTACACCTGGGATGGAAGGATGCACACCTGGAATGGTAGAGCGTGAGTGGGAATGCACGCTGGAATTGGTAGTGAGGCACGTGGTTGGGTGTGCGAATGAGAGCACACCTGTGATTGTCACAGAGGAGGTGACAGAGGAGGGGGCGCGAAGAGGTGTGTTGGTGAGGTGTGCGACCAACGAATGTGTGCCAAAGTGTTCGGTGGTCAGGTGTGTGACCAAGGCTGTGAGTGGAATGAGGGTACCTGGGTGTGTAAGGAAAGGTACGAGGAGCATGGGAACGGCTGGATGTGTGAGCAAGGAGCGGGCTGCGGGGTGTAAGCATGCAGGTGAGGCATCGAAGGTAACCGGTTTAGAGGTTAGAGCGACTTTTAGCCGAATCGGGCCCTCGGTGCGTGCTGGGCCTCGCTTTGAACGGCCGCGTCCGTGCTCCACGAGGCGGAGCGGGCAGCCCGATAGAAAGGGTCGTCATGGCGACCACTTTTTGTTGAGGCATTCCGGCAGGTCGAGATCGGGACATTGGATGGCACCACGCCGAGATGGTGCGTGGGATCTCGGCCCGGGTAAGCCCCCGTCCCTGCACCGAGTGCCGGACGCATCCAGCCGCTGGCACAGAACAACCCGCATTCATGGCTTGGCTTTACGAAGCCGGGCTTTGGACAGGAATTGGCGCACCGAGAGGCATTAGTGAGTAGACTGTGTGATGAGGATAGTGTTTTGGCCCCAAAATTAGAGAAAAACAAAATTTGATGATTGGCAAAGGATTGGCAGTAGTGATTGGCAGATGATGGGTAGTGATTGGCAAAGTTTTGATTTGTGGAAATTTGATGTGCAAAATTGGTGATGAGCGATGGGCCCAGTGGGTAAGGGGGGCATCCCTGCCACCCTTCCCATGTGAGGGCAAAGGAGCAATAGTTTATGGGGTTTGGCAGTGAAAACTAGCCCGGGAGGGTTAGGATATAACGGTAGGGATCTAGAGAAGATGACCTTAGGTAACGTTAAGTTTAGTTAGTGACTGATACCTGTAGTGGGGACGCAGGTAGATTAGTGTGGATGATAATGACGTGGGAGCGCAATAGTTTAAAGGGACGACTGGGAAGCGCAAGTTTCAGAAGGGAGTAGTTAGCTGAGATGATGCCGTGTGTGTGAGAACTGGACAGGTGTGTGGAGCAGTGTATGAGTAGTGAGTGTGTGGATCAGCGCGAATGCGCTTGGGGAGAGAAGGGTGCAGGTGGCACCAGGTGTGAGAGCACAGGTGTGCAAGTACAGGTGTGTGGAGAGAGTTGGAGTAAGTGGTACGGAGTGGTGTGCATGGTGCGAAGGTGTGAATCGGGAAGAGTGGACCCCCATCACGGATACCCGGGGCGGGTAGTGTAAGTGTTAGGTAGAGGGTACAGGTAAATTGTGGTTGGATATTGGCATCTGTGGTGCGGTTGCAGAATGGTGTTGTGAATGGGTGCATTAGTGTTGTGGAAATGGCTGGGCGTGTAGCCTGTTAGTGTGTGTAGTTGGTTGGGCACTCCACCACTGTGAGGATGTCGGCCAGGTGAGGCCGCAGGTGGGCTCCGGGAGCCGTTAGTGTCGGTGGGTGCCTGAGGATCCCGGGTGTGGATCGGGCAGCCCAGTGCCAGAGAGGGCACCGAGTGGGGAGAGCGCCAGAGGGCCTTCCCCAGGTAGTTAGGTTAGGGTAAGGAGCAGGTAAGCTCGGAGACAACTGCAGTGGTGGAGGTGTGCAGGTGGGTAGACCTGTTGGGAGAGCTACACGCCACAGCCCGGAAATTGTGCGAGGGCACCGGGAGATGAATCGGGGGAGTGAGACCCCAAATTGAAAAGCACCACAGTTTGGCCAATGGGAATTGGTTTTTAGAACCCATAGTGTAAGAGGGCCAATGGTTTGGCCGGAGAAAGACCCCGGGTAGTGTAAAGTTGTTAAAGTCATTTAGGAAATAGTTAGGATTGATGAACCTGTCGCACCATACGCAGCCACTTACCTGTGGTGATGATGATGACTCCACACCTGTGTTTTCTTTGTTTTGTGTTGCAGGAAGTAAGGATTGCTGTTGGATTTGTGAGACGCATCACGACGTGGATGAGACATTGGGGTGATTCCATCTCTCCCTCCCTAGGAGGGACTGATGATGAATTGGTAATGGCAAATTTTGATGTTCAGTTGAAAATGGCAAATTTGATTGGTTAGGAGGGAGAGAAGACGAATTTGGTTTATGGGAGGAACGGGGAAGACAGTAGGGACGTTTGTTGATTTGTAAAGTAGATGTTTATGGGTAGTGTTGTGTTTTGTGGATACAGTAAGGGGTAAGGGAGGGGCCATGTAGGTTACCTGGTGGGGGGAGGGGCGTACGGTAGGAACGTACCTGTCTCACCTGGTTCCCATGTGCCCCCAGTGTGCATCATCTTATATTGCGTGCACTTTTGCGCCCTTACCACCTTACTCACTTGTCTGCTTCTTTTGTCTCCCACCTCCGAGGATCTGGCTTTGGGGTAGAGAGAGAGGAGAGAGAGGTGCTGGCTACGCAGTTGTGGGCCTGCACTTTCGCTGCTTGCTGCCTGGATCGATACACCATATGGACCGCAATGTTGGTGGCCACCCACAATGGACCGCAGTTCTTTTGCGGCCAAGCACCACCCGTGGATGGACCTATGGGTCAACGTGGCACCTATGCCATACAAGGTGAACCACTTATAGTTGGCCCCCTGACGGCCACAATACAGAAATGGACGCGGTTGGCGCCTTTCTTTATTTTTTTGAAAGAGGCAAGAACACCAAGTGCACCACACGAAGGCAAGACCAGCGGCAGAACATCGGCCGGCTGTGACACCACCGGTGATTTATAAACACTTTATTGGTGCACCGGATGGTGCTGACTGTGTTATGGGGTGGTGCTTTTGATGCTTGGAAGGGGTGCTCTGCACATTATTAAAGGCCATAAGGCCACAGAGCACTCGTGGGTTGGTGTATCGATGCTGGCATGCGTGCTCTCTCTATGCATAACATCTGCATGTGTTCCTCCAAAAACAGGTCCTGGATCGTAGTGTAAATATCAGCGTAGTCTTGTGTAAATAATGCTCCCTACCGGCTGTATGTTTAGTTTGCGAATTCTTTCCGCGATTCGGTTATCCTGTGGGTGTGTTTCTTGAGGAGAAGGGTGCAACGTCGCAGGGGGACATATTTACTCATTTGTGAATATCTGTAAAACTGTCGCACTCAGGGTAGAGTTAATAGTAGAGGGAACTACATCTGAGTGCCACACTAAAATAGGTAAAAATTTATCGGGTCGGGACGCCCCGAGGGTAGAGAAGGGTGCAATGTTGCGGATATGGGACTTGGCCTCAATATCCGCTTGTAAATACTCCCCTATTTCCCCAATACTCCCCAACTATCCCCAATCCCCCATTCCCTAGTCCCATTGCCTGTAAATAACACTCTGTAGAACCGACCTTCCCCTTTTTCCCCCATTAAATGTCGTGCCCAGGTTCACCGCATCTCACATAGACAACTATAGGACATCTTGCTAGTTATTCTTAGTCTATGTCAGTTAAGGACTCGTTTCCATTAATTCTGACTCTTCGTTGCACCAGAATGTGATCGTATGGCACCAGTAGTGAGTTTAGGACCTCCCCTTACCTCCTCCCATCTTCCCCATGAAACAACAACAACAACAACTACAACTACAACTACAACAACAGAGGAGAATGGGGGCGGCGCGGCGCGGGGGAGTGTGCGTCCTCACACCGGCTCGGTTAGCCGCCATTGACCATGCGCTCCGACGGGGTTACCACGAAGGGGCTCCCTGTCAGCCCCTCGTCAAGGGCGGAGCCGGTAACCCCCCCGCACGCACCCAATGAGAAGCAACGGGCCGATTCCATCTGGGGCGGAGCTAACGAGCCGAGGGCGTGTCACTCCCCGCCGGATATACGCGGCCACTTACCGGACGTGACGGGAGATGCGCCCCGAGCTTGAAGAAGAGCCAGTCACCACCTTCTAGCGCTGAGAGAGACCTCCTGCATCTCTGGACCGGACCGGGTCGATTCTGTCCTTGAGCCAAGAGTGCACCTTGAGCCATCGACTGCCCGCTTTCCTTGCCATCAATCCCCGTGTGAGTCAGTTTTGTCCCGTTTATCTGTCGTCTGTCGGGGCTAGATAAGAGTGTGTCTAAGTGCCTGCCTTTCTATGCTGTCCCTCTTGTCGTTGTAATCTGACCTTCCGCCCTAATATAACCTCCTCCGGAGGTCTTGAGAACTGAACCCTTGGTGTCGTGTCATTTTAATCCAGCCGTTGTGTCTTTTCCATCATTGATTTAGCATAGCGCGACTTAGTCAACGTTCGAGTATAATCGGGTAAACGTGCAGGCGCGGTCATACCAAACCGCTCGGTAGACCAACATCCACAACCGCGTCTGTAACAATATATATATACATATATATATATATACATATATATATATATATATACATATATATATACATATATATATACATATATATATATATATATATATATATATATATATATACATATATATATATATATATACATATATATATACATATATATATATATATATATATATATATATATATATACAGTATATATATACAGTGAACCCTCGTTATCGCGGGGTTACGTTCCAGAACCCCCCGCGATAAACGAAAATCCGCGAAGTAGCGACCATATTTATTATTTTTTTTAATATATATTTTAAAGCATTATGAACTCCCCACACTCTTATTAACCTTTCCCATACTCTTATAAACACTTCCTATACTCTTAAACACTTTTTACACTCTTAAACATACGTAATTTTAACAACATATAAAATTCTAATGGGTACTCACCATTGAAGATACTGTAGCTACCCATGGGTTCCCCAAGCAAGACCAGCATCAGAATCTCCTTGCTCCAGCCGGTGACGTCACCGGCGGGGATTCCCGGCGTCGAGAGAGTGGCTGGTCACGTGACCGCTAAAGCGTGCCGCGCTTTGCGGGTATAATCAGCTACACCTGTTGATCACGTGACCACCGATTCACCGAAGCACGCCACGCTTGAGAGGCGTGGCTTTCGGTTTCTGGTTGTGCTTTATAATGCAGCCCGATAAATGGGCTTTTCAGTGTTCCCGAGTTGGTTTGAGAATATAATATCTTCTCGGACGAGTTTGTGTCTTGCCCGTCATTTCGTCCGTATCAAGCAAGAGCCCCCGGCTCTTCAATACTACAACTTGCGTGATGAAGATGATGATGAATTAGCTGTGCAGTACTGATGACGATGAAGGTGATGACGATGATGAATGTACTGGCGTTTTCCATATGGCACGACTCTTTGTCTACCCTTCTACTGTACACTATGTACAGTATTTTATTTCTTGTAATATGTTTTAAATACTGTATTTTTCTTATTTCTTTACGTTTTTTAATTTTTTAGGCTAGAAAATGCTTATTTTACACAAAAATATTTAAAATAATAGTATATAAAAATACATTTATACCGCAAAATCCCGCGATATAGCGAAAAATCCGCGATATAATTTTACATATACTAGCGAGAAAAAACCGCGATGTACCGAATCCGCGAAAAAGTGAACCGCGATATAGCGAGGGATGACTGTATATATATATATATATATATATATACTGTATATATATATATATATATATATATATATATATATATATATATATATATATATATATATATATATATAATATATCTATATATATATCTATATATATATATCTATATATATCTATATATATCTATATATATTAGTATATATGTATATCTATCTATATCTATATATATATATATATATATTATATATATATATATATATATATATATATATTGCGGTTTTGAGTTTTGTACAATAAAGGTTAAATTTCCCCCTCATAGTTAGTCACACAACACGTAGCCTCGCGATAGTGCAGTTATCTCATAGTATGTGTAAGAATAGTCCTTTTCCTGTGTTGGTCTTGCGTTGAGTAGAGTAAGGAGAGTAGGTCCTTTCATTGCCTCCATTGCCTTATGCCGCCTCCATTGCCTTATGCCTCCTCCATTGCCTTATGCCTCTTACATCTCTTTATGCTGCCTTTGGCTTTTTGGCGCGAGTTAACACGAGGCAGGTCTGGCAGGTCGGGACCGAATGAGGGCGGCGAAGAGCTGACGGTAAGTGCGAGCCGCCAATCAGGGCTCAAAGGGAAATGGCTGCGGCAATGCGTGGTTGGAACGTTCGAGAAGGCTCAGGGCGTGTCCATATAACCCGTTGAGCAAAGCCCCCAGCGGCAGAGGAGTCGAGCAGTTGAGTGGAGTTGGAGCGCAATTGGATCAGCAGTTCGGAGCAGGAGTTGATTGCGGGGAGGTTCGAGTATTGATGCGAGTTACGAGATCGGAGAAAGACGCGCATGAACCCGGTATAAGCGCTCATATTAAAGTGGGACGCTCGGTTGAGCTTAAGGCCGAGCCTATATTGCATTGGGTTACGCGAG
This sequence comes from Myxine glutinosa, assembly GCF_964187855.1. NCBI lineage: Eukaryota > Metazoa > Chordata > Myxini > Myxiniformes > Myxinidae > Myxine > Myxine glutinosa. The sequence goes on along the minus strand of NW_027618606.1, from coordinate 41,749 downwards.
TGATGGCGCGCTGGTTACTAAACGTGCTGTGGAACCGCCCAGCCGCACTGAGAGGCGCGTACATTTCTTTCCTGCCTCATCTGCTGCCTTTAGTTCGGGAGACGCGCTGCGAGGACCCTTTTCCACCGCCTGTTTGCCATCTTCGCGGAACGTGCTGGAGAGCATGCTGGGCCGCCATTCCTGGACGACCAAGGCAGCGCGTGGACACCATTCTACCTGCATTTCCCCTGTGTGAGTGTGACCGGGCCCGAGTCTGGGGTTTATTATAAGACTGACTAAGTTCTGCTCTGTGTCTGCTTCCTACCGACTTGTACATAAGTGTAAATAATAATTAAATTGTGTTATTCCTTTATTCGACCGTCTTGTGTTTTCCATCATTGACTAAGCGTGGTAGGAATAGAACCGCTCGAATCGGGTTCCAATACTAGAAAACTGCACGGACCACGTGGTACGCAATCCACTCGGTGTACTCAATTTACACGTGGCTCGTGCGAGGCTTGGTTCCCCGCTTCCGTGGCGGCGCAGGTATTTAGGTACATGCGAGACTTGTTCCCGAAACCCTACTTGCGTTTGCCCGGAAGAGGCCTTTCAAGTCTCGGTTACGCTAGCCCAGAAAGACCAAGGGGCTTAATCCCCCCTTTGTAAGGGTAGGAAGGGCGGCGGAAAACCATAACAATATATATATATACTAGCGGGGTCACCCGTGGGAATCCCACGGGCATGGATGTGTGTGACATTTCGACATATTGAGTTATATGCTGCACATTCATTTTACAAAATGGTTACTGGCAAGTCATCAGATCAGAAATGGTGTGAATTTAGTTATTTCACATAATATGTGACCCCTCACTCCTCTCTCACCTGACACTCTCCTGTCTCCACCTGACACTCTCCTGTCTCCACCTGACACTCTCCTCTCTCCACCTAGCACTCCTCTCCTCTCCAAAACCCTCACATCCCTCTCCTTTCCAATCCCTCACCTCTCCAATCCCTCACACTCCTCTCCTCTGCAATCCTTCACACGCCTCTCCAATCGCGCCTCACACTCCTCTCCAATCGCGCCTCACACCTCCTCTCCAATCGCGCCTCACACTCCTCTCCAATCGTGCCTCACACTCCTCTCAATCGTGCCTCACACTCCCTCCAATCACTCCTCTCCAATCGTGCCTCACACTCCTCTCCAATCACGCCTCACACTCCTCTCCAATCGTGCCTCACACTCCTCTCCAATCGCGCCTCACACTCCTCTCCAATCGCGCCTCACTCGCCTCTCCAATCGGCTTTCCCCGTCTCGTTTCTCTCCTTTTTCTCCCGTCTCGTTCTTTTTCTTGCTCCAAATCGGCCCGTCGGAATCGGAAATCGGCCCGTCTCGCCCGTCGGCCCCGTCGGAATCGGAAATCGGCCCGTCTTGCTTTTGTGCTTGTGCGTAAATAAATTGTGTTCATGACACCATTTCTGGTGTTGGGCTAGCGGCTAGGGTGCCGGCTTAGGATCCTGGGTTCGAATCTCGGTCGATCGCCGAATTAATGCCAGGGGGGTTGACTCAGCCTGTCATCCTTCCGAGGTCGGCTAATTGAGTACCAGTTCACTGGTAATTCCCTGTTTGTCGTTGAAGGCGGCAAAAAGGGTTGGCGTCAGGAAGGGCATCCGGCCGTAAAACATTGCTTCAAAAAGGGGACAAAAAATCAACAACTACCACGGTCCCCGAAAAGGCCAACCCCCGCTTTGCGGGGAAAAATGGCCTCTAAACGGTGGTTTTTACACCATTTCTGGATCTGATGACTTGCCAGTAACCATTTTGTAAAATGAATGTGGCAGCATCTAACTCAATATGTCGAAATGTCACACACATCCATGCCCGTGGGATTCCCACGGGTGACCCCGCAAGTTTGCATTGACGTTCGTCGATGGACTCGTTCGCCCGTCTCATTCGTTTTCTTGCTGCATCCTGTTCAAGTCTGCGTTCTTCATCGATCGTCTCATTCATTTTGGAAATAGAAGTTTCCACGCAGCGCATGAATTGTCACGATCCTCAAGAGGAATTTGTCTCGTAATCATCAAATGATAAATGGCAAGTAAATTATATTGTGGAAAATTAAAGATTTCAAATAAACCTATTTAAAGTGTATTCGCACATAACTAATTTTAAAAAACGAAGAAATATCTCTCGGTAATTTCCTGAAACATATTTTACTTCCGGCTAATAATGTTGAATTAAATAAAAACGAAGAAATATATGTCGGCATCATTGTTGACGTTTTTGTGACGACTGTCATCAAACGAAAAAGTAATATATCTTAACGGAAAAGCAAAAGCGAATTTTTAATATATATCGACACGTTGCCGTCGGTGTCATGTTGGGCGGTGTATGATACACCATGACGCGATTTTTAAAAATATATCTCTGCATTTTCCCGCGTGTGTGGAATGTTCTCAATTATTGCTGACACCGAGTCCAAAACCATCGATAAAAATGAAATCATATGGTGAGTTAGATTGGAGATAAAGGCGTGAGAGAGACTCAATGGCCTTGAAGTTGAAGTTACAGGCGTTTGAGAATTCATTTCGTTCTATAAACGGCAACTTTCATTGGATTTCCTTCCCGTTTTTTTTCAACCGAGTCGAAAACTATGTTAGCGACTGTGAAAAATGAAATGATATATCGAATTTTTAATATGTATCGACACGTTGCCGTCGGTGTCATGTTAGGCGGTGTATGATACACCATGACGCGATTTTAAAAAATATATCTGCATTTTCCCGCGTGTGTGGAATGTTCTCAATTATTGCTGACACCGACTCTAAAACCATCGATAAAAATGAAATCATATGGTGAGTTAGATTGGAGATAAAGGCGTGAGAGAGACTCAATGGCCTTGAAGTTACAGGCATTTGAGAATTCATTTCGTTCTATAAACGGCAACTTTCATCGGATTTTCTTCTCGTTTTTTTTCAACCGAGTCTAAAACTATGTTAGCGACTGTGAAAAATGAAATGATATATCGAATTTAAAATAGATATCGACACATTGCCGTCGGTGTCATGTTGGGCGGTGTATGATACACCATGACGCGATTTTAAAAAATATATCTCTGCATTTTCCCGCGTGTGTGGAATGTTTGTGGAAAATTAAAGATTTCAAATAAACCTATTTAAAGTGTATGCGCACATAACTAATAAAAAAAACGAAGAAATATCTCTCGGTAATTTCCTGAAACATATTTTACTTCCGGCTAATATGTTGAATGAAATAAAAACGAAGAAATATATGTCGGCATCATTGTTGACGTTTTTGTGACGACTATCATCAAACGAAATAGTAATATATCATAACGGAAAAGCAAAAGCGAATTTTTAATATATATCGACACATTGCCGGCGGTGTCATGTTGGGCGGTGTATGATACACCATGACGCGATTTAAAAAAATATATCTCTGCATTTTCCCGCGTGTGTGGATTGTTCTCAATTATTGCTGACACCGAGTCTAAAAGTAAAACCATCGATAAAAATGAAATCATATGGTGAGTTAGATTGGAGATAAAGGCGTGAGAGAGACTCAATGGCCTTGAAGTTACAGGCCTTTGAGAATTCATTTCGTTCTATAAACGGCAACTTTCATCGGATTTTCTTCCCGTTTTTTTTCAACCGAGTCTAAAACTATGTTAGCGACTGTGAAAAATGAAATGATTTATCGAATTTGATTTGAAATAAAACTGGGGGAGAGCAAGACACCACGGGCCTACAAAACAGGACTCAAAGCTATGCGAGTTAATAAAATGGTGGATATTTGTTTATAGCCACTCCCAGAATGGGTGGAGCTATGGGTGGAGCTACTCTGCAAACCGAGTAAGCCACACCCCGGACAGACACCCAACAGATAGACAGACAGACAGACAGAATCATCTACGGCTATTATAATATAGATACACACACACACACATATACATATAAACACAAATATACACACACACACACACATATATATATATATATATATATATATATATATATATATATATATATACAGTGGTACCTCGGCTTACGAGTGCCCCAACGTACGAGTTTTTCGGGATACGAGCCGTCGCTCGGGCGGTTTGTTGCTTTGGGATACGAGCCGAGATCCGATGTACGAGCTCAAAAAATTTATTTTTTTGAATTTTCCGGTTGTGGCTTCCGGTTCCGGTCACGTGGTTATCTTGCCGTGAAAGCATCTCTGCTTGGATATAAAACACGCAATCGTCGAAATACATTAGCGAGGAATCTCCTTGCTCCAGCCGGTGACGTCATCGGCGGGGATCCCCGCCTCCAGAGTGGCTGGTCACGTGACCGCCAAAGCGTGTCGCGCGTGCGGGTATAATGAGCTACACCTGTGGATCACGTGACCACGGAAGCACGCCTCGCTTGAGAGGCATGGCTTTCGGTTTGCGTTTTGCTTTATAAGGCGCGATAAATGGGCTTTTGAGTGTTAGCGGTTCATGGCGTTGACGGTTCATGGCGGTTCATGGCGGTTGACGGTCAAAAACCCATTACATCAATTTTACCAGGCACTGTACAGTAAGTACAGTGGACACCAAATGCACGGTGGAAGGCTAGAAGTAGAAGATCGTCCAAGACAAGTGAGAATAAGCCATACTTTGGAGATGACGTCATTCGCTGGTCCGATAACCAAAGATGTGGTATAAAAAACCAGGTGAGCTAACAATGCAGCAATGAAGGAATTCGGCCAAGGCACCGGCACACAACGACCTACCTACATCGAAAGACTCAATGCCAATGGTGACAGAAGCCAAGACGGCCGGCTTAAACACCGCCGAAAGACCACGGTGTACCAACTTACGATGCAGAACATCTTGCACTTAATATGATGACAACAGGTGCCATCCTCTGACGTACCATTACAGGTACAGGTACAGTACACGTGAGCACAGAGCAAAAGTTCACTGAAACCGAGATTAAGAAAAAAGAAAAAACACCTCGTGGTCCGTGCTCGATATCCGAGTTTCAATCTTTTCAAACACATGATGCTCTCGGTCACGGTATCTCCTGCGAGCTGCTTCTCCTTCAACCACACAAACAACAACTTCTCCATATCTTCATGGATAGAGGTCCAGTTTATTTCTTTACATTCTCTTGTATTATGTACAGTATATACGAGGTCGTGCTTGTTTATACATTATTTGTTATTTATAAAGTACATTTTTGTTATTTAAAAGCACCTAACAAAAAAAATTGGTGTTTTTTTTTTTGAGGCTGGAACGGATTAATAGCATTTCAATGCATTTGAATGGGAAAATTTGCTTTGACTTACGAGGAAAATTTGCTTTGACTTACGAGCGATTTGGCTTACGAGCTCCGTCACGGAAACGGATTAAACTCGTAAGCCGAGGTACCACTGTATATATAATATATATATATATATATATATACTGAAACGCAAAAGAAACTTACCACCTTTGAAACCTTTAAATATCAACAATAAACACTGCGTGTAGTATAAAATGTGTGAAACTTATTTGTGGACAATAGTGGTCGTGAAAATCAAGCGCAGACACGACTTTACCTCTGGGTAGGCTTTAATATCATTTAGATCGGTGGATACGGTATCATAGAACACAGTAGGTCACCGTGGAGGGCCCAAGTCTTAGTGGTGCGGAAGTGAGGCCCACCGCAGGCGAATGGTAATCGACTATTCGCAAACGATTAATCGTTTTACACAGCTGGATGCCTACCCATTACCGGGGATGGACGCCCTGGTACGCCAGGTGGCCCTGTATTCCGTTTATAGCACTCTCGATCTACGTAGTGCGTATCATCAAGTCCCCATCTCTAGGGCTGATCGCGTCTTTACAGCCTTTGAATCGGGTCAGCGGTTGTACCAGTTCACGAGACTTCCCTTTGGGGTAACGAACGGCGTCGCTGCTTGTTTCAGAGAGCTATGGATGACCTCGTTGCGAAGGAGCATTTGACGGATGTCTTTGTCTATCTGGACAATCTTACGGTTTGTGGGTATGACCAGGCGCATCACGACGCTAATCTAAAACGCTTCCTCGAGGTCACGCGGAAATATCGCTTAACCATGAATGAGGCGAAAGTGTCAATACTCTCTACGCACGGTAGACCTTTTGGGGTACACCGTGACCCATGGCTCCGTCTCTCCGGATAAGGAGCGTCTGCGCCCTTTGCTCGATATGGCTCCGCCTAGCGATCGGGCTTCGCTGAAACGCGCTCTAGGGCTGTTCGCCCACTACTCCAAAGTGGGTGCAAAATTTCTCCGCTAAGCTCCGCCCCCTCGTGGCCTGCGACACTTTCCCCATGGGCCCGGCCACCCTTCGAGGGCCTTAAAGTCGACATTGCTGGCGCCGCTGTCGCAACGATTGACGAGAGTGCCTCTTTCGTTTTGGAGAGTGATTGCCTCGGATCATGCGATAGCGGCGACTCTCTCCCAAAGGAGGCCCGCCCTGTGGCTTTCTTCTCGCGGACTCTCACCTCCGCCGAGCGGAGGCATTCGTCTGTCGAAAAGGAAGCGTACGCGATCGTCAAATCAATTCGGCGATGGCGTTCGTATCTGCTTGGGCGGAGTTTCCAAATGCATCACGGACCAACAGAGTGTTGCGTTTATGTACGACACCTTACATGCCCAGCGCATTAAGAATGAGAAAATCACCCGTTGGCGTATCGAACTCGCCGACTTCTGCTACACCATCAAATACTGCCCGGGGAAGGATAACCTGGTCGCTGACGCCCTTATCGAGGCCGGCCACTTGCGCGGGGGGTCGTATCTTTGGAGGGGCTGCGCACTTTGCACTGCACTATGTGTCATCCCGGGGTAACGCGCTTCGCGCATTTTGTGCGCGCGGGCAATCTGCCGTACTCGATGGAGGACATCCGCCGCATCTGCCGTGATTGCGCGATCTGTGCAGAACTCAAACCGCGTTTTTATAGCCCCCCCTCTGGGGACTCTCGTTAGGGCTACTAGACCGTGGGAGCGCTTGGCGATGGACTTCAAAGGGCCGCTGCCATTGTCGAGCAACTCTCGCTATCTGCTCACTATCGTCGATGAGTATTCCCGATTCCCCTTTGCTTACACGTGCGGGGATATGTCGGCTACCACGGTAATTCGGTGCCTGCGGAATTTGTTTTTCTATGTTCGGGTGTCCGGCCTACGTGCATACCGATCGGGGTGTGGTGTTCCTGTCCCAGGAAGTGAGGGGCTACTTGCTCCAACATAATGTCGCTTCGAGCTACACCACCCCGTACCGGCCCCCAAGCTAATGGACAGATCGAACGCTTTAAATGGGATTATATGGCGGGCCGTCATGCTAAGCCTTCGGACCCCTCGGCCGAGGGCCTCGATAAATGGGCGTGGTCGCTGCCTGCCGCACTGAACTCGATCCGGGCTCTCCTATGTACTGCCACCAACCAGACTCCTCACGAACGACTGTTCCCACCACCCTAGTAGACTCGCGGCCATCCGCCCGTTAACACGCGGGGCAATAGCTCGGGATTAGCCTGGAGGACCTGCACCTTGTCAACAAGGGGGTCGTACTTGCTAAGTGCGAACCGCTCGTTTGAGATAGGCGGGCCCCGGTTTCAGCGAGCCAGCTGGGTAAAGACTGGATACTGCCGGAGCTGGATACTGGATACTGTCACAGTGAGTCCCGCCGAAGTGTCCGCACGCCCCGGTTGTCCCCGGGTCTTATAGACGGCCCCTTCCGTGGCGAGCTCCCCTGGGTTTGCCTTGGTATAATTTCACTACAAATAGTGTCCTCACTGTCAGACAAAACGGTCACGGATGGTCACTTGAACCTTCAATGGTCACTTCATAGCACAGCTGTTGAACAGCCGTTTTTGACTGTCAGTGATTAGCCAAGGGGTACGGGATGATTTTAATGAGCTGCACGTGATGTCTTGATATTGGCTTTAAAAAGGCCAGTGCAAAATGGGCATTTCAATCAACATGCCACGATTGTCAAGGGATCAACGGCAGCGTGCCCTGGGCATGCTGCAAGGCGGACTGAGCTACCGTGAGGTGGCACGTCGCCTTGGCTGTTCACACCAGACGATATCGGCCCTGGTGGACAGAGACACCCTCCACAACTCTGCAGATGACAGACCTCGATCAGGGAGGCCAGAGTCACCACTGCAAGGCAGGACAGGCAGATGGTCCGAAGTCACCTGCGGGATCGATTCCGTCCAGCATCCCGCACTGCGGCAGAAACTCCGGGGCGTGCAAACCCACGTATCTCCAATGATACTGCACGAAGACGACTGCATGACTATGGTCTGACTGCCAGAAGACCATTACAGAGGCCCCGTGATGACGGCCTGCCCATCGCCACAACCGACAGAGATGGTGCCAGCAGCATCAGCGGTGGACCTTGGCGCAGTGGAACGAGGTCGCTTTCAGCGATGAGTCAAGGTTCTGTGTGGACAGTCCTGATGGGCGTGAGCGTGTCTGGAGAAGAACTGGCGAGCGATATGCCGATTGTTGCGTGCGTCAAGCCAACAGGTGGGGTGGCCCAAGGTGTGATGGTGTGGGCCAGCCATATCAGGGCCGGTACAGGACGCCACTGGTGGTTGTGGATGGGAATCTTAACGCCCAGCGGTATGTGGATAACATCCTGCGACCTCATCTGCCGCCATTCCTGCTAGACCACCCAGAACTGAGAACCTTTCAGCATGACAACGCTCGTCCCCATGCTGCTCGCTTTACCACTGCATTTCGCCAAGGCGAGGAACATCAACACCATGCAGTAGGCCTGCGCTCTCCCCCTGACTTGAATCCCATAGAGCACCTGTGGGATGAGCTTGGGAGACGCGTAGTTGGCAGGGCCAGGACACGGGCAGAGCTGCTTCAGACATTGAGGACTGAGTGGGACAGAAATCCAGCAGCAATCCATCCAAAGACTGGTAGGCAGTATACGCCGACGATGCACTGCCTGTATCCAAAACAATGGTGGCCATACACGCTATTGAAAGGGGACTGACATTGCACCCTGTGCTTGTTCTGTACTGTAGAACAAACTGATTGAGATGGTGTATCTTGGTCAAAAACTTGACATGTCATCAATAAAAATGCCAATGTTTCAATTAGCAATTGTTGGTTTGTTTTATTTTGAACTGTTACAATTTTATTACATTTCAAACAAGTGGTAAGTTTTCTTTTGCGTTTCAGTATATATATATATATATATATACACACACACACACACACACACACACACACACACACACACACACACACACACACACACACACACACACACACACAACACACACACACACACACACACACACACACACACACACACACACACACACACACACACACACACACACACACACACACACACTATGTTGTGCAGACAATGACTTTAGATGTTATTGATTACCAGATTGCCTTTTGTAAATCAAGAGGTTTCTGCCTCCACAACGACTACCAAAAAACGCACACATTCCTAACGCCTTAGTCGACCGCTGTCATGTGTCACTTTTCAACCAATCAGTGGCAATCTATAGATAAACTATCCATTGCGGGCAATTTTCATCATCATTCTGTCTGAACAGCCTCGATGGTGAAATGGTTAAGAGTGTCTGATCCGAGTCTGGGGGGAGGAGAGAGGAGGCGGAGGAGGGGAGGGGTGCGAGGAAGGAGAGGAGGGGGGGGAGGAGAGAGTGAGAGGGGGGAGGAGGAGGGAGGGGGAAGGGGGAAGAGAGGGGAGGGGAGGGGGAGGATGGAGTGGAGGGGCAGGAGGGAGGAGGTGAGGAGGAAGAGGAGGGGAGGGGGGAGGCGGAGGAGGAGGAGAGGAGGAGGGGAGGCAGGGGTGGAGGGTGAGGAGGGTGGAGGTGGGGATGGGGGGAGGAGGAGGAGGGGAGGAGGAGGAGGAGGAGAGGGGGGAGGAGGGGGAGGGGGAGGAGGGGAGGGGGGAGGAGGAGCGGAGGGGCAGGAGGAGGAGGTGAGGAGGAAGAGGAGGGGAGGGGGGGGCGGAGGAGGAGAGGAGGAGGGGAGGCAGGGGTGGAGGGTGAGGAGGGTGGAGGAGGGGGAGGGGGAGGAGGAGAGAAGGGGAGGAGGGGGGAGGTGGGGATGGGGGGGAGGAGAGGAGGGGAGGGGGAGGAGGAGGAGAGGGGGGAGGAGGGGAGGGGGGAGGAGGGGAGGGGGAGGAGGAGGAGAGGGGGAGGAGGAGCGGAGGGGCAGGAGGAGGAGGTGAGGAGGAAGAGGAGGGGAGGAGGTGACGAGGAAGAGGAGGGGAGGAGGTGAGGAGGAAGAGGAGGGGATGGGGAGGCGGAGGAGGAGGAGGAGAGGAGGAGGGGAGGCGAGGGTGGAGGAGGGGGGAGGGGGGAGGAGGAGGGGAGAAGGGGAGGAGGGGGGAGGTGGGGATGGGGGGAGGAGGAGGAGGGGAGGGAGGAGGAGGAGGGGAGGAGGAGGAGGAGGGGAGGAGGGGGAGGAGGAGGGGGAGGAGGGGGAAGGGGAGGGGAGGAGGGGGGAGGGGGAGGGGAGGAGGGGGAGGGGGAGGGGAGGAGGGGGAGGGGGAGGGGAGGAGGAGAGGTGGGCGTTTCGAACTCCGGCCGAGTCATACCAAAGACTTTACAAATGGTGTGTGCTGCTTTCTTGTTTGACTATCAGCATTTAAAAAAGATAAAGCATGGAGAAAACCCGAAAATAACCACAAAGTCGAATCAATTTGTCCTCATCACACACCCAACCTGTCCACCATGTTTCAGACTAATGTGTCCATAGCATTTTGAGATATCCAACTCATACACAGACAGAGGTGAAAACCATAACTTCTATCCACTTTTTTTTTGTGTGTATACTGAATCGAGGCTCGTGAAAGAGCTAACATTTATTTCACAAACAAATCAACCAGACAAACAAAACATACAAAAAGAGGGAGCGGAAGACAAGATGGGGAGAGGATGGGAAGCACACAAACACAACACCTGAGAGCAGGGAGAAGCGCAGGAGGAGAGGGCCTGGGGGTAGGAGGCGTGGGAAGGGGGTTGGGGGGGGAGATATAAAACACAAGAAGACCAAGGACTTCCAGGACAGAAGTTGGTATTTCAAAAAAAGTGTAGGATTTGGGGTGAAATTGGTGGGGGTAGAAAAGATCAAGGTTTTGGATGGGGGAAGATAAGAGATGGTGCTGAACAGCTGTTTTAAAGACCTGGAGGGTGGAGTGGGATTGAAGAGAGTGAGGGAGTTTGTTCCAGAGGTGGGAGAAAAGAGGAATGAAGGAGTAAAGGTGAGCAGAACGTCTTGATTTTGGCAGTTTAACCATAAGAGGGTTGCAGGCAGATCTTGTGCGACCTGTAGGAATATTTGGGGGACAGAGCCCAGAGAGAGCTGGGGGCGCAAGGCCAGAGAGGAGTCGGTAGAAGACGGAAAGACCACCAACCTGCCTGCGGTGAGTGAGTGAAAGGCCCTTGGAGTTAGCTTCATCGCGGGAGATTCCAATGATTCTGAATGCTTTGGTTTCAACAGCGTGAAGACGAGCTAGGTATGAGGCAGGAGCACCAGCCCAGAGGGGAGAGCAGTATTCCATTGAGCTGCGGATGAAAGCCTTGTATGTGGTGAGGAGCTCAGGTGTGCCAAGGAAGGACTTCGCACGACGGAGGATGCCGAGTCGGCGACTGGCTTTGGAGGCCAGATTTGAAATGTGGTTTTCCCAGGAAAGATCATGGCAGATAGTGAGACCTTTGGTCGCGGTACCTTTGGTAGCGGAGGTAATAAAAACTTCTTCAGAGATGCTTGAACAAATATCTTCCAATTCAACTTTCTCATTTCAAATTACCTGTTCAATGAATGAATGAATGAATGATCGTTTTAAGGCCATTTTCCCCGCTAGAGCGGGGTTTAGCCTTGCGGGCCCCATGACAATCATGGTTCCCTGTTTGAGGCAATGTTTTTATGGCCGGATGCCCTTCCTGACGCCAACCCTTAGTCGCTTCTTACGATGCGCAGGGATACGGTGTACCTATTCTAAATCGGGGTACACACCGGGATCATTCATCCCAGCAAGCTGGTACTCAATTTGCCGACCTCGGAAGGATGACGGGCTGAGTCAACCCCCCTGGCGTTAATTCAGCGATCGACCGGGATTCGAACCCAGGATCCTAGGATCCCAAGCCGGCACCCTAACCGCTAAGCCAACACCAGGACTGTTTAATACAACTTTAAATTACTATTGTTTGTTACGCAAGTCTCCAGGTAGCCTCCACTACCCTCCACAGACCCACAGGCTAATCAAGCACAAAATAAGAAGTAAAAATAGGGGCAATACCCCTGGGTGGTCACCTGGTAGAATAAACAGTATACTGTGGCGGACACAAAAGCCCACTGGCGTGGTGACATCATTCCACGCACCAAGTGGGCGGTGGCCACGCCCGAGGGGTAGGCGTGGCCTCATGATATACACCGGGCGACCAGCCCGGAGCAGTTCAGTGTTACAGTGTGCTCTTACAATAAAGACGTTTATATGTTGCCGCTTGTCCGCTTCCTCCTTGCTCACAAGCAGCGCGCGTAACGCCGCGCTTTACTGGTGACCCTCGACGTTGGATCTGCCATAGCGATCCTTCCGAACACGACGCCATTGCAATGGCCAACGACAAGGCAATGGCGATTAAACTTCCCGAATTTTGGGAGGCCCAGGCCGAAGTCTGGTTCGTTCAAGCCGAAGCCCAATTTCAGCTTCGGCGCCTCACCAACGACGACCTGCGCTACTGCCATGTCGTCGCCTCCCTCGGGCCCGGCACGGCCGCTCGAGTTGTGTCCGTCCTTCGCCACCCACCGGACGGCCACAAGTACGAGGCACTCAAGCGGCTACTCCTAGCCACGTTCGGCCTCACGGACGACGCATGGGCCGACCGCCTCCTGGATCTCCCCGAGCTCGGTGAGACGCGCCCGTCGGTCCGAATGGACCAGATGCTGTCACTGTTGGGCGACGAAGCCCCCGGTTCGCTATTCCGGGCGCTTTTCCGGCGCCAACTTCCAGCGCAGGTTCGCCTCGCGTTGGCCGGGACCGAGCTAACGGAACACCGAGCATTGGCAGCCAAGGCGGACAGGTACTTCGCCGTTTCGGACACGCGGGCGAGCGTCGGCGTGGCCGTCACGGCCCTCGACGCTGATGTTCAGCAGCATGTTCCACAGCATCAGCTTCTACAGCACGCTGATGTTCAGCAGCATGCTGATACGCACCTCATGAACGCCGCCACGCCCCGCCGAAAACCTCCACCGCGGGGAAACCCGCCAACTCCACCGGCCTGGCGGAGCCAGCCGCGCTCCTCCAGCTCCACCACCTGGTGCTGGTTCCACGCCAAGTTCGGCCACGAAGCTCGGCGGTGTCATCCGCCGTGCTCCTTCAACGGGTCGGGAAACGCCCGGGGCGGCGCTCAATAGTGGCGATGAGCGCCGGCCGTTCGAGCAGCCTGCTGTTCATAACGGACACCTTCTCCGGGCGCCGTTACCTGTGCGACACGGGAGCGCAGGTGAGTGTCATTCCCGCCGGCACGTCAGACAAGCACGCCGCGGGTGGGGGCCCCGCGCTGCTTGCCGCGAACGGGACGCCCATCCGTACGTACGGAAAACGCTGCCTCTCTCTGCGGTTTGGAGGGCAGGTTTTCCGATGGACGTTCGTCACCGCCGACTTGCCCATGGCACTGCTTGGCGCGGACTTCCTGTGCGCTAATGGGCTCCTGGTCGACGTCAAGCGCAGACGGCTTGTCCAGGCCGAGACGTTCAGCTCGCTCGCTTGTGCGTTGCCCAGCTCAACGAGCGGCTTGCCAAGCGGCTTGCCGAACGATTCGGTTCCGGCCACGTTGGTCTGTACGCTTCCGGCAGCGGACGCATTCACCCGCCTCCTCGCCGGCTTCCCGGCCCTCACGCGGCCCACCTTCTCGGCAGGGGCCGTCAAGCACGGGGTGGCCCATCACATCCCCACCGTCGGGCCACCGGTCTACGCCCGGGCACGCCGCCTCGAGCCGACGAAGCTGGCGGTGGCAAAAGCGGCGTTCGCTACCTTGGAGCGACTCGGCATCGTTCGGCGCTCAGAGAGCGCTTGGGCGTCGCCGCTGCACATCGTGCCGAAGCCCGGCGGGGGATGGCGACCGTGCGGGGACTATCGCCGTCTCAATGACGCCACGACTCCCGACCACTACCCCGTCCCCCACATTCAGGACTTTTCCGCCCGTTTGGCGGGCAGGTCCTTCTTCTCGAAGGTGGACCTCATACGCGGCTACCATCAGGTCCCCGTCAGGCCGGAGGACGTCCCGAAGACGGCGGTCATCACGCCATTCGGACTCTTCGAGTTCCTGCGCATGCCCTTCGGTCTGAAGAATGCGGCTCAGGCGTTCCAGCGACTGATGGACAGCGTCCTGCGCGACTTGGATTTTGTCTACGTCTACCTGGACGATATCCTCGTCGCCAGCGCGTCCCGCGAAGAGCACCTACGCCACCTCCGCACGCTCTTCGAACGCCTGGGCCAGCATGGCCTGATTGTGAACCCCGCAAAGTGCCGGTTCGGCGCCGCCACAATCGATTTTCTGGGGCACCGTGTCACCAGGCACGGAGCCGTCCCCCTGCCGGCCAAGGTGGAGGCGGTGAAGGGGTTTCCGCGCCCCCGCACGATCAGAGGGCTGCAGGAGTTCCTGGGCATGGTGAACTTTTACCATCGGTTCCTGCCCCGTATCGCCCAGCTCCTGCGCCCCCTGCACGAAGCTCTCCGAGGTAAGCCGGGCAAAGGCGACGTTACCTGGACCGAGCAGATGGACACGGCGTTCACGGGCGCGAAGCTCGCCTTGGCTAACGCCACCATGCTCGCGCACCCGGCGCCCGATGCACCGATCGCCCTCTCCACCGATGCCTCGGACTACGCGGTGGGCGCGGTGCACGAGCAATGGGTGCGTGGAGCTTGGCAACCGCTGGCGTTCTTTAGCCGGCAGCTTCGCCCGCCCGAACGCCGTTACAGTACCTTCGACCGCGAGTTGCTCGGACTTCACTTGGCGGTCAGGCACTTCCGCCATCTGCTCGAGGGCCGGGCTTTCACTGCCTTTGTCGACCACAAGCCGCTGATCTTCGCGATGGGCAAGGTCACCGAGCCGTGGTCGGCCCGGCAGCAGCGTCACCTCTCGGCCGTGTCCGAGTACACGACGGACATCCAGCACGTCGCGGGGAAGGACAACCCGGTGGCGGATTGCCTTTCCCGGGCCGTCGCCCACGCAGTCCACCTCGGCATCGACTATGCCCGGATGGCAGTGGACCAGGCCGCTGACCCCGACGTCCAGGCCTTGCGGACCGCCGTCACGGGCCTCCGCGTCACCGAGGTGCCGTTCGACGGCGCGGGCGCGGCCCTCTTGTGCGACGTCTCCCTCGGGCGTCCTCGCCCCATCGTGCCCGCGGGCTGGCAGCGCCAGGTGTTTGACGCCATCCACGGCCTGTCCCACCCGGGCGCGAGGGCCTCGCAAAGGCTGATCGCCGACAAGTTCGTCTGGCATGGCCTCCGGAAGGCCGTCCGCGGCTGGGCCAGGACGTGCCTCGCGTGCCAGCGCGCCAAGGTGCACCGGCACACCCAGGCCCCGTTGGCCCCGTTCACGGTGCCGGAACGCCGGTTTGACCACGTCCACGTGGACCTGGTGGGACCTCTGCCCCCCTCGCGGGGTTTCACCTACGTCCTCACCATGGTGGACCGCACCACCCGGTGGCCGGAGGCCGTGCCCTTGGCGTCGACAACGGCGGCCGATGTCGCGCAGGCTTTCATCGCCACCTGGGTCACCCGGTTCGGCGCCCCCTCAGACATCTCATCCGACCGTGGCCCCCAGTTCACCTCGGAGCTCTGGGGGGCGGTTGCGCAGGGGCTCGGGGTCCGGCTGCACCGAACCACGGCCTACCACCCCCAGGCTAACGGCCTGTGTGAGCGATTTCACCGCTCATTGAAGGCCGCGCTCCGGGCCACCCTCCGCGACGGCGGCTGGGTCGACAGGCTCCCCTGGGTCCTGCTGGGCCTCCGGACGGCGCCCAAGGAGGACCTGCGCGCATCCGCGGCGGAGTTGGTCTTCGGGCAACCGCTGCGGGTGCCGGGCGAGTTCCTCCCCGACTCCACAGCACCATGGTCCGCGGCACAGCAGCGCTCCGCTCTGCAAGAGACCGCCCAGAGGTTCGCCCCGGTGCCAACGGCATGCCACGGGCACCCACCGACGCACGTCGCCCCGGAGCTTCGCACGGCGGAGTACGTCTTCGTCCGCCACGATGCCCATCGGACACCACTGCGGCCCCCGTACGACGGGCCTTTCCGCGTGCTGGAGACCGGGGCGAAGCACTTCACCCTGGACATCGGCGGTACTCCTGACCGCGTTTCGGTAGACCGCCTCAAGCCGGCCCACCTCGATGTGGACCATCCACCGCCAGTGGCCCGACCCCCACGTCGGGGCCGCCCTCCTGCGGGCGGACCCCCGGCACTGCCCAGCCCCGCCGCCACGCCGCCCCCCGGTCCTGCACCCATCCCATGGGCAGCCAGGGGCATCCCACCTGGCATCCCTGCACCCCGGACGCCGCCGATCGCCAGGGGGCGCTTCGGCCGGGTCATTCGTCTGCCCCGCAAACTGGCCCTCCAGGTGCGCGGGAATTCTGGGGGGGCGCGTGTGGCGGACACAAAAGCCCACTGGCGTGGTGACATCATTCCACGCACCAAGTGGGCGGTGGCCACGCCCGAGGGGTAGGCGTGGCCTCATGATATACACCGGGCGACCAGCCCGGAGCAGTTCAGTGTTACAGTGTGCTCTTACAATAAAGACGTTTATATGTTGCCGCTTGTCCGCTTCCTCCTTGCTCACAAGCAGCGCGCGTAACGCCGCGCTTTAATACTACACTGACTAAAGGTATTTTAAACAGAATCACGGTATTTTAAACCAATTTTAATGGTTGCTGGAAGACAGGGCAGCATGTACAATCATACTAATGTAAACTTAAGACTTTAACCCCCCCCCTATACCTCCTCAGACACCGATTTTTCTAATACCTTGAACAAACATTGCTACATCATGGGTGATGAAAGTTGTGATCAAGTTACATCAAAATTGGGTGTGTAGTTTCGGAGGAGATAGCAAATAAGCAAATACCTGTTTTGGGGGGCAAACCCTCACTACTCACTCACCGCAGGCAGGTTGGTGGTCTTTCCGTCTTCTACCGACTCCTCTCCGGCCTTGCCCCCTCAGCTCTATCTGTGCTCTGTCTTCAAAATATTCCTACAGGTCGCACAAGATCTGCCAGCAACCCTCTTGTGGTTAAACTGCCAAAATCAAGACTCTCTGCTCACCTTCACTCCTTCATTCCTCTTTTCTCTCGCCTCTGGAACAAACTCCCTCACTCTCTTCAATCCCACTCCACCCTCCAGGTCTTTAAAACAGCTGTTCACCACCATCTCTTATCTTCCCCCATCCAAAACCTTGATCTGTTCTACCCCCGCTAATTCACCCCAGATCCACTTTTTTGAAATACCAACCTCTTTCCTGGAAGTCCTAGCAGTGTCCATGTGTTTTATACCTCTCACCCCCCCCCACCCCCTTTCCACGTCTCCTCCCCCCAAGCCCTCTCCCTCCCACAGATCTCCCTGTTCTCGACTGTTGTACTTGTGTGCTTTCCTTTCTCTCTCCATCTTGTCTCCCGCTCTCTTGATCATATGTTTTATGTTTTATGTGTCCGTTTGTTTTTTGTGATCAATGTTAGCTCTTACACGAGCCTCGATCTTGTGTACAAAAATAAAATAAAAATAAAACGCCCCCATCCAGTAGACCCCTTAGGGGTTGATTTTTTATAATTCTGTTAACAAACTTTGGTACGTCTTGGGTGATGAAGGTCGTGGTCAGGTTTCTTCTAAATAGTGCGTGTAGTTCGAGGAAAAAGCAAATTCCTATTTTGGGGGGTCAAATCTCGATCCATTATGACCCCCGGTAGGTCTTACACCCCGATATCTTTTTAATGTCGTGAACAAACTTGAGTTGCAACATACCAACTATCATTTTAGCCAAGTTTGGACGCAATCCCATCAGCAGTTTCGGAGAAGAAGTCGCAAGTGCTTTCGGACTGCTGGACGGACGGACGGACTGCTAGACGGACGGACGGACGTACGGACTGCTAGATGGACGGACGGACGGACTGCTAGACGGACGGACGGCTAGACGGACGGACGGACGTACGGACTGCTAGATGGACGGACGGACGGACGGACTGCTAGACGGACGGACGGACGTACGGACTGCTAGATGGACGGACGGACGTACGGACTGCTAGACGGACGGACGGCTAGACGGACGGACGGACGTACGGACTGCTAGATGGACGGACGGACGGACGGACGGACGACATGCCATCGTATAAGCTCCCCGGAACTACGTTCCAGGTGTGAGCTAAAAATAAATATCTTTTCTGGACCATCCAACCACATGGCAAGCAAATCAATGTTTATGTCTAAACCTAAAGAAAACCTGTAAATGAAGCAATGGCAGTTTTACATCAATAAACTAGAAAGAGCAATCAGAGATTGCAGACCCTCACCAGGACGTGTTTTCAGTGGTTTTTAAGTCTTTTGTGTTAAAACAAATATGGCGGCCGAACCACGTGACCGATGACGTCATCTTTTTTTTTCTCCACCAATTTAGCCTGCATGATGCTGTTTTTTGTTGGCGTTAGTTGTGCAAGCAGCCTGACCACACAACCTCAACTACCACTGTCCGACCTAAACTCAAATCCATGCGGTTGACGTCAAACAAACCTTTTAATCATTCCCCACTCGGCTCAGCGGACGCATCTTACCTGACAATATGGCAAACTTTCAGCTGACTTGGTCTTTGATGTCAAATTTTGGACTCCTGAATGCAAACAGAACATCTGACTTCACATTAGGACACAAAGTTATAGCATGCTTCGATGCACCATACCCTGCAAGCACTACACCAGGACGTCACTTTTCCTTGGAGGGGAATGGGGACACTCGGAAGGGGACACTCGGATGGGGACACTCGGAAGGGGACACTCGGATGGGGACACTCGGATGGGGACACTCGGATGGGGACACTCGGATGGGGACACTCGGATGGGGACACTCGGATGGGGACACTCGGAAGGGGACACTCGGAAGGGGACACTCGGATGGGGACACTCGGATGGGGACACTCGGATGGGGACACTCGGAAGGGGACACTCGGAAGGGGACACTCGGAAGGGGACACTCCGATGGGGACACTCCGAAGGGGACACTCGGAAGGGGACACTCGGAAGGGGACACTCGGAAGGGGACACTCCGATGGGGACACTCCGATGGGGACACTCCGATGGGGACACTCCGATGGGGACACTCCGATGGGGACACTCCGATGGGGACACTCCGATGGGGACACTCCGATGGGGACACTCCGAAGGGGACACTCCAGAGGGGACTCCAGAGGGGACTCCAGAGGGGAACAAATTTGAGACAGTACAGCTCACGTTACCCTCAAGCGAACGTGCTATCCCTCAGCTTATAATACTGCCTTCAATGAAGGTCTCAGACATCTCGGATTGCTAGCTCAGCTTATCCCTGCATCCTCCAAGACGTGACGGGATCGGGAGCATGAAAGCTCCACACAAGTAGGCTCGAGTGATGTCTGGAAACTATCCCTGCCGGACAAAGTTTCACCAGAATGTTTTCTTGCCAGTTCGAGTGGCTCGAACACAAAGAGACGGAGCAACAGAAATACTTGAAATAGACCATTGCACCATATCCTGATTATCATCAGGCAGGGGGCATAAATGTTAGTATTACAAATCTTCACGAAAAGGTTTTTGAACAATTTTGAAATTTGTTGTAAATTTAAAAGATAGTTACCAAAAGTCTGGAAAATTTATTCAGTCGCTTTCACCACCCAAGGTGGACGGACAGAGGTTATATTTTCAAACTTCTTTGTTAATTGGCAAAATACATTTCGCCAAGTATGTTGTTCGGTTCGGTTTGTTTCTTGGCAAAAACAAAAAACTTTTTTTTGCAAGTATGTTGCTCGTGTGTGTGTGTGTGTGTGTGTGTGTGTGTGTGTGTGTGTGTGTGTGTGTGTGTGTGTGTGTGTGTGTGTGCGCACTCACTTACACTTGCCTACAGGTCACAATTTTAAACCCATCTTCACAAAACGTCACCAAATGGTAGAGTTCGTGGTCTGACAAAATCCTATATATTTGAGGTCAAAAGGTCAAAAGGTCAACATAGGCCAACGGTCAACCACTTTTTTCCAAATAACTAAAATCCTCCATTTTCATCCGATTCACTTAAAATTTGAATGGGATTTACACATCACCTAACTGAATTCAACCACCAACTATTTTTGAGATCAAAATTGGCCAAAAGGTCAACATAGGCCAAAGGTCAACCACTTCTTTTAAAATCTCTAAAATCCTCAATTTTCATCCAATTGACTTGAAATTTAAATAGGCATTTCATTTCAGCTCACTGAATTCAACCACAAACTATTTTTGAGATCAAAATTGGCCAAAAGGTCAACATAGGCCAAATTTCTAAAATTTTCAATTTTCATCCGATTAACTTAAAATTTAAAGACGATTTGCACATCAGGTAACTGAATTCAACCACTAATTATTTTTTAGGTCAAAAGGATGCTCTACTGAACGCCATGCTACTTTGTTCTGTTTTGCCAAGTGTCACTCCACAAGTGAGTTTTCATCTGTCTGTCTGCTCGACTGTAATCGCCTGCAGGTCACAATTTTAAACCGATCTTTATGAAACTTCACCAAATGGTAGAGTTGGTCATAAGGAAGAAGCCTTTTTAGTTTGAGGTCAACAGGTCAACATAGGCCAAAGGTCAACAACTTTGTCAAAATTTTTTAATCTTCAATTTTCATCCGATTGACCCGCAATTTGAAGAGAATTTGCCTAACCAGGTCACTGAATTCAACCACCAATTATTTTTAAGGTCAAATTTGTTTTCGCGATTTCGCAAGGGGACCTATTGTGCTTTGCACAACATTTTTCTAGTTTGTTTGTCTGCTCACCTGCAGCCCAAACCACTCGGCCGATCGTTCTGAAGCTTTCGCAGATTGTAGGCACAGTCCCGACTTCGCAAAGTTTCATAAAAATCGGTCGACACGTCACGAGTTATGACGTGATGTTGCAAAAACGTAAAACACGTTTCGGGAGATAACTCTGGAACTTGGTGGACAAGTTGGGTGTGTGACCAGGACGAATTGGTTAAATTTTGGTTCAGGTCCGAATCCTGATCCAGCGTATCAGTGGGATACAAAAAGTAAACTGTTCAGCTTGGCGGAGGTTTTCCATTCTCGACGTACAATTGATGAACATCGCTGATGGTTGTGCAAATTTAAATTTGTTTACAGCAACACACGAGCTTGCACAATACAGTCAACATAATCTTTTCTGCCGACAGAAGTTTAACACAAACAATGACAACAAAAACGACAGGGAGGACTCACCTTTGCATTGAAATTGCGATCCAAAAGCACGTTTTGCAAACTCAGTTCTTTGTGGTACACGTTTTTCTCACACAGGAAGTTCATTCCAGATATGATGTCCAAGATAATGCGCACTTTCAATGGCCAGGGAACCGTACACTGAAAAATGTCAATAAAGTCAAAAAAGAAGAAAAAAACAACAATCAGAAGTCCATGGCACATCTACTATATATTGTGAACTACAATCATAAGTACCGGCACATCGACTATATATTGTGAACTACAATCATAAGTACTTGGCACATCGACTATATATTGTGAACTACAATCATAAGTACCGGCACATCGACTATATATTGTGAACTACAATCACAAGTACATGGCACATCTACTATATATTGTGAACTACAATCATAAGTACATGGCACATCTACTATATATTGTGAACTACAATCGTAAGTACATGGCACATCGACTATATATTGTGAACGACAATCATAAGTACATGGCACATCTACTATATATTGTGAACGACAATCATAAGTACATGGCACATCTACTATATATTGTGAACTACAATCGTAAGTACATGGCACATCGACTATATATTGTGAACTACAATCGTAAGTACATGGCACATCGACTATATATTGTGAACGACAATCATAAGTACATGGCACATCTACTATATATTGTGAACTACAATCGTAAGTACATGGCACATCGACTATATATTGTGAACGACAATCATAAGTACATGGCACATCTACTATATATTGTGAACGACAATCATATGTACCGGCACATCGACTATATATTGTGAACTACAATCATAAGTGCATGGCACATCTACTATATATTGTGAACTACAATCATAAGTACCGCCACATCTACTATATATTGTGAACTACAATCACAAGTACATGGCACATCTACTATATATTGTGAACTACAATCATAAGTACATGGCACATCTACTATATATTGTGAACTACAATCATAAGTACATGGCACATCTACTATATATTGTGAACTACAATCATAAGTACATAGCACATCTACTATATATTGTGAACTACAATCATAAGTACTGGCACATCGACTATATATTGTGAACTACAATCATAAGTACATGGCACATCTACTATATATTGTGAACTACAATCATATGTACCGGCACATCTACTATATATTGTGAACTACAATCATAAGTACTGGCACATCGACTATATATTGTGAACTACAATCATAAGTACATGGCACATCGACTATATATTGTGAACTACAATCATATGTACCGGCACATCTACTATATATTGTCAACGACAATCATATGTACCGGCATATCGACTATACATTGTGAACTACAATCATAAGTGCATGGCACATCTACTATATATTGTGAACGACAATCATAAGTACATGGCACATCTACTATATATTGTGAACTACAATCATAAGTACATGGCACATCTACTATATATTGTGAACTACAATCATAAGTACTGGCACATCGACTATATATTGTGAACTACAATCACAAGTACATGGCACATCTACTATATATTGTGAACTACAATCATAAGTACATGGCACATCTACTATATATTGTGAACTACAATCATAAGTACATGGCACATCTACTATATATTGTGAACTACAATCATAAGTACTGGCACATCGACTATATATTGTGAACTACAATCATAAGTACATGGCACATCTACTATATATTGTCAACGACAATCATATGTACCGGCATATCGACTATACATTGTGAACTACAATCATAAGTGCATGGCACATCTACTATATATTGTGAACTACAATCATAAGTACCGCCACATCTACTATATATTGTGAACTACAATCATAAGTACATGGCACATCTACTATATATTGTGAACTACAATCATAAGTACATGGCACATCTACTATATATTGTGAACTACAATCATAAGTACTGGCACATCGACTATATATTGTGAACTACAATCATAAGTACTGGCACATCGACTATATATTGTGAACTACAATCACAAGTACATGGCACATCTACTATATATTGTGAACGACAATCATAAGTACATGGCACATCTACTATATATTGTGAACTACAATCATAAGTCCCGGCACATCTACTATATATTGTGAACTACAATCATAAGTCCCGGCACATCTACTATATATTGTGAACTACAATCATAAGTACATGGCACATCTACTATATATTGTGAACGACAATCATAAGTACATGGCACATCTACTATATATTGTGAACTACAATCATAAGTCCCGGCACATCTATTATATATTGTGAACTACAATCATAAGTCCCGGCACATCTATTATATATTGTGAACTACAATCATAAGTCCCGGCACATCTATTATATATTGTGTATTTATCTCTCTTTTTCTGGTTTCAGTCTGTGAATATGCTTTCGTGATGTATGCGCATTAATCGGTAAATCTTCGACTTCTTTAAATGCCCCAATCATTCTCAACTTCTTGTGGGGTCAGGTAAGGATATTCGACTGAAGGTGCCAGGAATTTGGAACTTGTTCAGGGTGCTGGGTACAACTCACCCACTATTTTCAAAATGCCCCGTCAAGACCACAAAAAAGATCTTTAACGTCTATGAGCTATTGATGGCAGACAAGACACCCAGCATACCATCCATCCAAGGGATGGCACAGTTTGTATTTTCTATGTCTATGTTAGGCCATATACATACTATGTGTGCATGAACGGAGGGATTGTCGAGTTAGAGCCGTGTCTTACCCAGTGCCATGGCCTCTTACCCCATACTAAGCCCCCATTTGATATATTTTTATGCCTCCGCCGACGAAGTCGCCGGATGCATTATGCTTTCAGGTTGTCCGTCCGGCTGTCCATCCATCCGGCTGTCCATCCGTCCGTGATAGGTTTTCGTTATCGCGATAACTTAAGAACGGCTGAAGGGATCTTAGTCAAACTTGGTACAGGTATGTATAATGAGGTAAAGATCAACTGATTCGATTTTGGGGTCATGAGATCAAAGGCAAAAGGTCAGAGGTCATGTTGGGTAATACTCCTGTTACCTCAATAACTTGTGAACCAGTGATGGGATTTTGAACAAACTTGGTATGGGTATATGATATATTTGATGTAAAGATGAACTGATTGGATTATGGCATCAAGAGGTCAAAGGTTAGAGGTCATGTTAAGTAAGAATTATGTTGCCGTGCCAACTTGTGAACCAGTGATGGGATTTTGAACAAACTTGGTAGAAGTATATATTATCATGCAAAGATGAACTGATTATATTTTGGCATCAAAGGTGAGGATTGAGGTGACTTTGTGATTTTGGTGTGGTCAGTGGTAATTTCAGGTAAAAATGTGATACTTGACACCAGCTGAATGGATTAAAATCAAACTTGGTACAAATATGTATAATTATGTAATAATGTGGGCAGAGGCATATCAGTCGATGTCGTGATGTCGAAGATTGTTGATCTAGTTCTCTTATTTTTTTTGGAGAAAGAGAGGCTAATGGAAGATGAAACACAAAAGGATGTAAAGTTTACTTATGGACAATGAGAATGTGAAGAATACTTGGTTCTGGATGCACAAACAACTAAGGCATATAAAAGACAATAAGAAATTACTAGGCGTGCCTACCTGTCGCTTTGTTGACAGATTTAATGAAAAGATACCACGGTGTACTTCACAAACATATTCCATGTCCATCTGAGAGACTCAATGAGAATATAGATTGAAGTGAAACATGTGAAAAAGGATATTTCGTAACACATGGTTGCTGTTGTTGCTGCTGCTGCTGCCGTGGTTGTTGTTTTTGTGATCCTTCCATGTACTTTTACTTTCCAGTATTTACCCCACGTGCATGTGCAAGGTGGGGTCAAGCAATAGGTTAACTTTGTCTGTCGTCCTGTCTGTTTACAGAAGTTAGTCTATGATCGAGGAACAACTTTATTACAATTGCATTTTCTATTTGGTGGACCATGAATCGGACCACGGACCTGCAGTTTAGCCGTATCTTGGCTTTGAATTTGCCAAATATTGTCTGGAATCTCGTCTCGAGCACACATGTGCAGAGAGGAATAAGGTATTTTGATTTTTTATTCTATCCACTAGTCAAACGAAATTGAAGATTATACCGAACAGGAAACTTACTGTTTTTAGGGAAGTCTAGAAGAACACAAACAGGCATGGATAACTTATGTAATGTATTAAATAATGTGGTGTAAAAGATGGTGCCTCATCGACAGTAAACTTCAGCCAAAATTGTTTGTTTTGTTTTCTACGGTATTTAAAACTTTATTTTATTTCAAACAAATTATGTACTTAAACAGTGTAGAACACAAATCACCTTCTTGGCACTTCCAGAAACCTCCAGTTTTGCAGTAATTGGACAAAATATTACAGTTTATCAGTAGTTGGCCGAGTAGCTGCACACAAGTCTAAGATCACCATGCGCAATGCCAAGCGTCGGCTGGAGTGGTGTAAAGCTCGCCGCCATTGGACTCTGGAGCAGTCGAAACGCGTTCTCTTGAGTGATGAATCACGCTTCACCATCTGGCAGTCCGACGGACAAATCTGGATTTGGCGGATGGTAGGAGAACGCTACCTGCCCGAATGCATAGTGCCAACTGTAAAGTTTGGTGGACGAGGAATAATGGTCTGGAACTGTTTTTCATGTTTCGGGCTCGCCCCTTAGTTCCAATGAAGAGAAATCTTAACGCTGCAGCATACAATGACATTCTAGACGATTGTGCGCTTCCAACTTTGTGGCAACAATTTGGGGAAGGCCCTTTCCTGTTTCAGCATGACAATGCCCCCGTGCACAAAGCGAGGTCCATACAGAAAGGGTTGTTAGGCCTGCACAGAGCCCTGACCTCAACCCCACCGAACACCTTTGGGATGAATTGGTACGCTGACTGCGAGCCAGGCCCAATATCAGTGCCCGACCTCACTAATGCTCTTGTGGCTGAATGGAAGCAAATCTCCGCAGCAATGTTCCGACATCTAGTGGAAAGCCTTCCCAGAAGAGTGGAGGCTGTTATAGCAGCAAAGGGGGGACCAACTCCATATTAATGCCCATGATTTTGGAATGAGATGTTCGATATTCGGGTGTCCGCATACTTTTGGTCATGTAGTGTATAATGGAAAAGCAATTACATCCAAATCAGAATCATCACAATGTCAGATCATCATTTTACCTTTTCGTTGAATATATGCAGGTGAATGTGCCGTTGATCACGTTTCTTAGTTAAGTATGATGAATAGCCGGAAGAAGAAGCAGCCTTACTAGAAACTTCAACCACTTCTGGAATTGTTTGATTGTTTGTGTTCAGATGTCTGGCAATTGTTTTGTATTTATTTATGGGAATGTGTGCTTGTATATAACTGTCATTAATCAAAAAGGCTCAGGCACTATAGAGCGATTTTTTTTTAATCCCCCAAAAAAACGAAGTTTTTTTCAGTTTTTAATTTATTTGTATTTTTTATTTTGTCTAAAACACTCCCCGGCACTTACTGACAACCCCCTGAAAGTTTCTGTTCACCCATCTCTGAGAAAAATGGCGACACAGACAGACAAGCATCTCTCTTATATAGTAGACGCAATGAATTCTGAAGCAGGAACTAAAAATGTACCCGTCCGTATTGCATACAAGTGAAGCAAAAACTAACAGAAAATGATAAACACCTTCGTGTGACGATGTGTGAATGGTTTGATGAAAAAAATGTCGGGATCCAAATATTCTGAGTAATGTGTGGTCATCTGATGCTCACTTTTTTTGAAGTGGTCATGTTTACGCCACAAACAACGTGTTTTGGGGGTCTAGTTCTCCTGATGAATTTCCTGAAAGGCCGTTTCACAGCCAGAAATGCATTGCAAGGGTTACCTGCCACAAGCAAATCTGGCATCATTGAGCCTTTCTGGTTTCAAGATGAAGGGAAATCGATAACCGTAACAACTGAACGGTACTTGAAAGTTATCCAGAAGTTCTGGGTTGTATTTGTGAGGAAGCGCCACATCGACAGGGAAGCGCAATGGTTTCAGCAAGATGGGGCCACGCCTCACACTTTCGACAGATCATCGATACAGTGGCTACAACAGAAATCAGTGATCGAAACCTCTCTAGAAGAATACATGTTGAATGGGTGCCGCATTCTCTGGACCTCAACCCACCTGACTTCTATATTTTGGGTTACCTGGAGGATAGAGTATACCAGGGGATACCTCAGCCGAATGACAACCTCAAAAATGCAGTGGCCACCAACATCAAAGCTATTCCTGTTTTAGGGATACAGACGAGTGAGACAACTTCCTGTAACACTCTGTATATGTATGTGATAAGATTAGATTAGAATAACGGCCTGGACTGATTATGCCTGTGTTAGGGTTAGGGTTAGGGTTAGGGTTAGGATTAGGATTAGGGTTAGGGTTAGTGTTTGGTTGTTTGTTAGAACGATGTGGACCGGTCCACCCTTTGAGGACCCTCGATATTGGACTGTAACCTATTTGATGTCCGCACACAATGAAGTTGTAAAACGTTTCCTATCAGAGTGAAGTTACCTTCGTTAGCATGTTCTTAAGGCCACCATACTCCGCAAACTCCATGACCAGGGAGTATTCAACATCATCCAAAGAATAAGAATTTTGGGATGCCGGAGCCATCATCACCCCAAAAGCAGCAAGCACATTGGGATGCTGGAGCCGAAACATAGCACGATCTTCTTCTTTCAGAGCTTCATTTTTGCTTTGGAGATAAGAGAAAGATGTAATAAATGATAAACTGAAAACGTTTAATAACATCATTGATTCTACATCAACAATTTACATATCTTATAATTACAGTATAATAACTAGTGTGCATATGTATGGCTTTTAATGATGCATTATAAACAGGCAAATTGAAATGGGGAACAAAAACAACAAGGGAGGGGAAATGGGAAGTGAAGGAACCAGGTTCATCTATATTCTAATAGGCGAAGATGATTCTGTCTGTCTGTCTGTCTGTCTGTCTGTGGGTGTGGCTTACTCCGTTTACAGAGTAGCTCCACCCATTCTTGGAGAGGCTTCATGTAAACAAATATCCACCATTTTATTAACTCGAATAGCTTTGAAGCCTGTTTAGTTAGGCCCGTGCTGTCTTTCTCTCTCACACAGGTTTATTTCAACTCTAATTCGATATATCATTTCATTTTTAACAGTCGCTAACAAAGTGTTAGACTCGGTTGAAAAAAAACGGGAAGAGAATCCCATGAAAGTTTCCGTTTATAGAACGAAATGATTTCTCAAAGGCCTGTAAAATAAAGCCCAATCATTAAGTCACCCTCACGATTTTATCTCGAATTCACCATCTGATTTAATTTTTATCGATGGTTTTTGACTCGGTGTCAAATAATTGAGAACATTCACGCACACACGGGAAAATGCAGTAGATATATTTTTTAAAATCGCGCCATGATGATACACAAAAATACTAACAGTATTTCGGGAAAAATACATTTTTTCGCTTTGTACGAACGTACGAATTTGTACAAATACATACGAAAAATATTTCAGGATACACCTAAAATAACAGTCGGGGAAAATGTCGACATATATTTAAAATTCGCTTTTTCTTTTCCGTTAAGATATATTACTTTTACTTTTGAGGACAGTCGTCACAAAAACGACATACATTTCTTCATTCTTATTTCATTCAACATTATTATCCGGAGGTAAAAACTAAAAAATGTTTCAGGAAATTACCGAGAGATATTACTTCGTTTTTTTTTTATTAGTTATGTGCGCATACACTTTAAATAGGTTTATTTGAAATCTTTAATTTTCACAATGTAATTTACTTGCCATTTGATGATTACGAGACACATCCTCTTGAGGATCGTGACAATTCATGGGTTGCGTGGAAACTTCAATTTCCAAAATGAATGAGACGGGAGAGGAGCGAGGAGCGAGGCGTTGGAGAGTGAGGGGCGAGGAGTTGGAGAGTGAGGAGCAAGGGGTTGGAGAGGAGCGAGAAATTGGAGAGGAGCAAGGGGTTGGAGAGCGAGGAGCGAGGGGTTGGAGAGCGAGGAGCGAGGGGTGGGAGAGCGAGATGCGAGGGGTTGGAGAGTGAGGAGTGAGGAGTTGGAGAGTGAGGGGCGAGGGGTTGGAGAGTGAGGAGCTAGGGGTAGGAGAGGAGCGAGAAATTGGAGAGGAGTGAGGGGTTCGAGAGTGAACAGCGAGGGGTTGGAGAGCGAGGAATTGGAGGATGATGAGAGTGAGGAGCTAGGGGTTGGAGAGTGAGGAGCTAGGGGTTGGAGAGTGAGGAGCTAGGGGTTGGAGAGTGAGGAGCTAGGGGTTGGAGAGTGAGGAGCCAGGGGTTGGAGAGTGAGGAGCCAGGGGTTGGAGAGTGAGGAGCCAGGGGTTGGAGAGTGAGGAGCCAGGGGTTTGAGAGTGAGGAGCCAGGGGTTGGAGAGGAGTGAGAAATTGGAGAGGAGTGAGGGGTTGGAGAGTGAGGAGCAAGGGGTTGGAGAGTGAGGAGCGAGGGGTTGGAGAGCGAGGAGCGAGGGGTTGGAGAGTGGGGAGCGAGGGGTTGGAGAGTGAGGAGCGAGTTGGAGGATGAGGAGCTCGGGGTTGGAGAGTGAGGGGCGAGGGTTTGTAGAGTGAGGGGCGAGGGTTTGGAGAGTGAGGGGCGGGGAGTTGGAGAGTGAGGAGCGAGGAGTTGGAGAGTGAAGAGTGAAGCGTTGGAGAGTGAGGGGCGAGGATTTGGAGAGTGAGGGGCGGGGAGTTGGAGAGTGAGGAGCGAGGAGTTGGAGAGTGAGAAGCAAGGAGTTTGAGAGTGAGGAGCGAGGGGTTGGAGAGTGAGGAGTGAGGGGTTGGAGAGTGAGGAGCGAGGGGTTGGAGAGCGAGGACCGATTGGAGCGAAGAGTGAGGAGCGATTGGAGAGGAGAGTGGGGAGTGATTGGAGAGGAGAGTGGGGAGCGATTGGAGTGGAGAGTGAGGAGCGATTGGAGAGGAGAGTGAGGAGCGATTGGAGAGGAGAGTCAGGAGAGATTGGAGAGGAGAGTGAGGAGCGATTGGAGGGGAGTGTGAGGAATTGGAGAGGAGTGTGAGGGATTGGAGAGAGGTGTGAGGGTTTGGAGAGGAGTGTGAGGAGGTATTGGAGAGGAGTGTGAGGCGGTATTGGAGGGGAGTGTGAGGAGGAGTGGGATTGGAGAAGCGTGAGGGTGGAGAGAGGAGAGTGTCAGGTGGAGAGGAGTGAGGAGTCACATATTATGTGAAATAAATAGTGTTCATTGCACCATTTCTGGATCTGATGAACTGCCAGTAACCATTTTGTAAAATTTAATGTGCATCCTCTAAATCAAGACGTCCAAATGTCACACACGTCCATGCCCGTGGGATTCCCACGGGTGACCCCACTAGTCTTACTAGAATTCACCAAATGTCTGTCTGTTCTCAGGTACCGCAAAAACGGCTGAACCGATCGCAACGAAATTTTGGGTGGGTAATCCTGGGACCCCATGGAGTAAAATAGGCTATATTGTTTTTCCAATTTTTTTTCCAATTTTCCAGTTTTTTCAAACACTTTGGAATAATATTTACCGATATGAACAGTGATGTGGCTTTTATTGAAATTCAACAAATACTGTTTAGATTTTGATGATTTGTGTGTTATATGATTTAATGGATGTTTATATAAATCGTTTAAAATAAAATAAAAAGCTTCAATTTCTGCAATTTGGCCTTTTCATTTGGGCCTCCCAATTGAAGCCACGCCCATAGGCCGGGTACCGTTGCTCGTGAGAATAATTGTGAAGCCAAAACGTTTTCAAATGTTAAATCTGGTAGAGAGATAGATCGAAGTCCTGGTCTTGCTGGTGAAGGCCAGTGTCACTCTGTGTCGGTAGACACAGGTAAAAGTAAGAATGATGGATGACATGGATGACAACAGGATATTGTTTGAGGTATGCTAACCGCAGGGGAAAAAGAGAAGCTGATGTTTTGGACGTTAGCCCTTCATCGGAGCAAAAGAGGAATTGATGCAGGGAAATCTGCATCGCAAAGTGATCAACGGGTGAACATCAGGTCGTTCATTTATCCTACTTGAAATCATGTGGACGTTAAAGATCTATCGCATCCTTCACAATGAAAGGGCCCTTGAACAGGTAGTCTTCACCAATAACCAAATTCAAGATTTTATGAAAGAAAACATTTGGCAAAACAAACTCGTCTCGTTAATCTTATTGGTTCGATATCGCTTTGGTGGCCCATTGAAATTTAATGATAAGCCTTCAATGGAATATCAAATCAGAATATTGCAAAACAAGTGATGCACGTGAAATACCTGTTGAGTGGACAAAATGTCCGATTTTAGGCCGAATCATACCAAAATGCACAATTTGTTGTCTGTCTGATGATTTTTAAACGTGATACATTCCGTCATTACTTATCCAATGTCAAACAAACTTGACAGGAGGACTAAGAGTCACACGATGGAGGTTGTAGCGAATTCATTTCCCCCCTTCCCCAAGGGGTTTATTGCCTTGGGTGAAATCCCTGTTAAGGTGTACTGTATATCCGTGTTAAGATAGCTTGTCATCTGGCGTATCGTTGGGCAAGCCTACCAGAAGTAAAAAATAGTATAAACCATAAACACGAATGATTATCTTTTTTAACAGTCGCTGCTGACGTTTAACACTAAACAGAAAGAAATTTGGAGGAATCTCGACATTCTTTAGGCATTATCTGCTTATCGCATCCATCACAGAATAATGCACGAGACCCTATAGATCTACTGTAATCAATATACCCCAGAGAAGATAATAACATGACCCTTCCTGCCACTCCCATAGGGAGTGTGTGAACTAGTTATTAAAAGAAGCCAAATAACAATATTTGTTTCACAACTATGTACATCTCATGTATATGCATCACATGAATGATGTGCACATTAGGATACATCAAAGTAACTTTTACATGATTTATAAGCACGTTAGGTGACAATATGTAAATCAACACAGTGTATGTAAATTAATCATGACATTAATCATCATGAAAATCAATCATGAAAGTAACTTTTACATGACATTGACCGGTGTGTACCCTGGTTTAGAATAGGTACACCGTATCCATGTGTGTCGTAAGAGGCGACTAAAAGGGTTGGCGTCAGGAAGGGCATCCGGCCATAAAACATTGCCTCAAAAAGAGAACCATGACAATTACAACTACATATGGGCAGGGTACAGCCCGAAGTACCCCGTGGGGGACCCCACTCCCTCTCGTCAAAACTCAAGGTGGGGAACCCGATCGAAGCAAGGGTGGAAATCACTCTATTTTTGACGACGAAACGTCTGATGCCCGACGTGGAGATCGGTTTCTGAGGTTGGGACGTGGAATGTAGGGACAATGACAGGGAGATCAGGAGAAGTGGTGGAAGTATTGGTCAGAAGAAGAGTGGACATATGTTGCGTGCAAGAGACGAGATGGAAGGGAAGTGGTGTGAGAATGGTGAAGGGTAGGCAGGGACAGAAATACAAGTTTGTGTGGCAAGGGTGCCCGGAGGGCGTGAATGGTGTTGGTGTCCTGTTTTCTGAGGAGTTTGTAGACAGTGTGGTGAGTGTGACGAGAGTGAGTGAAAGGTTGATGGTGAAAATGATGATTGGAAAGCTCTTGGTGAACATCATCTCGGGATATGCTCTGCAGGTTGGTCGGAGCGATGAAGAGAAGGACAAGTTCTGGTGTGCGATAGAGAAGCTGATGGAAAACGTGAAAGATGAGGAAGTTGTTGTGGTGGGAGGAGACCTAAATGGACATGTGGGAAGGAGTATGGACGGTTTTGAGGGAGTTCATGGGGGTTACGGATATGGTGTGAGGAATGGAGAAGGTGAAAGGATTTTGGAGTTTGATGATGGAGCTGATTTGTTGATTTGTAATACTCAGTTCCAGAAAGAGGATAATAAGCTTGTGACATATACGTCAGGTGGGTCGACGACAACTAGTCAGGTTCACGATGTTTTTTCGTTCAAAATGTTTGGAGATTAGCAAAACTATACATTTTTGGAATATTCAGAGCATGAGGAATCCAAAAATTAATGTTGGCATTTGCGTCGACACCCCTGCGAAAATGACACTCAGGACTGTGATGAAGATCTGTAAAAGCATATTCCTGAACGGTATAGACCTAGTAGATCCTGTGTATAGGACTGATAGTTCAATCTGATACGAACAAGGCTGCTTTCTTGCTTTATAAACCCATACCTATAACTTCAAAGGACTTGCAATATCACAAATATAGAAAGATTCTGTAGAATGCTCCACCCCCATCCTCTTAGAATGCTCCGACCCCATCCTCTTAGAATGCTCCGACCCCATCCTCTTAGAATGCTCCGACCCCATCCTCTTAGAATGCTCCGCCCCCATCCTCTTAGAATGCTCCGCCCCCATCCTCTTAGAATGCTCCGCCCCCATCCTCTTAGAATGCTCCGCCCCCATCCTCTTAGAATGCTCCGCCCCCATCCTCTTAGAATGCTCCGCCCCCATCCTCTTAGAATGCTCCGCCCCCATCCTCTTAGAATGCTCCGCCCCCATCCTCTTAGAATGCTCCGCCCCCATCCTCTTAGAATGCTCCGCCCCCATCCTCTTAGAATGCTCCGCCCCCATCCTCTGAGAATGCTCCGCCCCCATCCTCTTAGAATGCTCCGCCCCCATCCTCTTAAAATGCTCCGCCCCCATCCTCTTAGAATGCTCCGCCCCCATCCTCTTAGAATGCTCCGCCCCCATCCTCTTAGAATGCTCCGCCCCCATCCTCTTAGAATGCTCCGCCCCCATCCTCTTAGAATGCTCCGCCCCCATCCTCTTAGAATGCTCCGCCCCCATCCTCTTAGAATGCTCCGCCCCCATCCTCTTAGAATGCTCCGCCCCCATCCTCTTAGAATGCTCCGCCCCCATCCTCTTAGCATGCTCCGCCCGCATCCTCTTAGAATGCTCCGCCCCCATCCTCTTAGAATGCTCCGCCCCCATCCTCTTAGAATGCTCCGCCCCCATCCTCTTAGAATGCTCCGCCCCCATCCTCTTAGAATGCTCCGCCCCCATCCTCTTAGAATGCTTCGCCCCCATCCTCTTAGAATGCTCCGCCCCCATCCTCTTAGAATGCTCCGCCCCCATCCTCTTAGAATGCTCTGCCCCCATCCTCTTAGAATGCTCCGCCCCCACCCTCTTAGAATGCTCCGCCCCCACCCTCTTAGAATGCTCCGCCCCCACCCTCTTTGAAAGCTCCGCCCCATCCTCTTTGAAAGCTCCCACCCCATCCTCTTATAAAGTTCCGCCCCCAACCCTCTGAAAGCTCTGCCCCATCCTCTTAGAAAGCTCCGCCCCCATCCTCTTATAAAGCTCCGCCCCCACCCTCTTAGAAAGCTCCGCCCCCATCCCCCCCCCCCCCCCCAAATGGTGTCAATGCCCCTCCTTTAGGCAGGGATCATTGCTTAAACCACTTGCATTATTCCAGATAAAGAGGTGAAAATTGCAAGTGGTCGCCCCACCATCACGGGAAGAGGGGGAAGTGCTATTTTGTGCCAAGGACCTGCCCCTTCGTACCCTGAGCATGTTTGCAAAATTTGATGGAGATCGGCCAAGCCGTTTCCGATTATAATAGGTTCAGGCATACATATATGCGTACATACGTAAACATGAAGTGAAACACGCGACAAGAGGATCTTTTATAGCGTGTAGTTATTGTTGTTGCTGCTGTCGTTGCTGTGTTGTTGTGTTGTTGTGTTGTTGTTACGCCATGCACGTGAAGTGAAAAGTGGGGTTAAGGAATTGGTTTACTTCTGTCTGCCCATGATTGAGGAACAACTTTGTTTCAATTGAATGTTTATTTGAACACGAATCGGCGAATCTTGGCACATGGCCAGTCCAAACCGACCAGGACATGGCCAGTCCAAACCGACCAGGACATGGCCAGTCCAAACCGACCAGGACATGGCCAGTCCTAACCGACCAGGACATGGCCAGTCCAAACCGACCAGGACATGGCCAGTCCAAACCGACCAGGACATGGCCAGTCCAAACCGACCAGGACATGGCCAGTCCAAACCGACCAGGACATGGCCAGTCCAAACCGACCAGGACATGGCCAGTCCAAACCGACCAGGACATGGCCGGTCCAAACCGACCAGGACATGGCCGGTCCAAACCGACCAGGACATGGCCGGTCCAAACCGACCAGGACATGGCCGGTCCAAACCGACCACGACATGGCCGGTCCAAACCGACCAGGACATGGCCGGTCCAAACCGACCAGGACATGGCCGGTCCAAACCGACCAGGACATGGCCGGTCCAAACCGACAAGGACATGGCCAGTCCAAACCGACAAGGACATGGCCAGTCCAAACCGACAAGGACATGGCCAGTCCAAACCGACAAGGACATGGCCAGTCCAAACCGACCAGGACATGGCCGGTCCAAACCGACAAGGACATGGCCAGTTTGGACCGACCAGGACATGGCCGGTCCAAACCGACAAGGACATGGCCAGTCCAAACCGACCAGGACATGGCCAGTCCAAACCGACAAGGACATGGCCAGTCCAAACCGACCAGGACATGGCCGGTCCAAACCGACCAGGACATGGCCAGTCCAAACCGACAAGGACATGGCCAGTCCAAACCGACCAGGACATCGATGCTTGATGTTCAACATTTAAAAGGACAGAGCATGGACATTGGACAATCCCCATAGGTTGCCATCGATGGTGAGGTGGGAAACTCCTTGTGAAATGACCCAGTGAGTGCGGTGAGAAAAGTGGAGCCATTGTTGTGACGTCACTGGTACCCAGAGTACCCCAGGAAGTGACAGAACCTCCCCCAACCTCAGTGACCGTTTGTCTCATCTGTCAGTCCTGTGTTGCGTCTCGTCTGGATGTCCATGTGTTTGTGAGATGTGTGAGTGGCAGCTCCATTACGAACCTTAGATCTTGTATCTTAAAACAAAAAAAGAAGCTTCGGGAATGCAACTAAAATCAAAGGCCAACATGAGCAAGACAAGACGATAAGCACGCTAGAGATCATGGGTAGCAGTATACATGCACCGTACTCAATATATCGAGGGCCAGATCATGTGTGTACATACTCAGATTTAAGTTCTGGGTGGATTCTCTTCAGAACGACTCTTCGGCCATCGTAGAGGGCAAGGTGAACTGGAAAAGGCATTCCATTTCCAAGTTGTCTTTCGATTTTGATATCCTCTTTTTTGATTACAAAATCCTGGAATCCATGGCACGTGTCCATTTCTTCTTCACCTGGTGAGGTATATGCAGAGGGGAGTGGAGAGATAGCCACCAAAACATTGTCAAAAAGGGTAATAGTAAGAGGGTGATTTGGGATAAATATGATAACATGCATGCAAAGTATCTCGACAAACTGCGATCAATTGTCGTACGCGTTTATTCACTCTGCCGATCAAGGCCCGATTCACAGCAGCGCCATCCGAGGTCTGGCGTAGGGATACCACCCGGTCCCGGTGTAGGGATACAACGGTGAATATTTGCACTGCATACATGACATCCTCCCCTTTAAGTCCAAAATTACCACGAGCAATACGTGCTAGATTTCCAGAATTGACATTTCAAAAGCAACATTTCCAAAACATGTGAAAATATGTGTGCAAACGGTTATGAGAATAATGAAAATACGTGAAAATAGAACATGTGTCAACGTGAAAAAAAAACATCTTCAAAGATTCAACCGGTCGGGTGCTTTTCTCTCACGCATTGAGTGTCGCGGTGTACCAGTGGATACAGAGTCCGAGGTGATTCCTTTGGTCTCCACGAAGGGTGTAGCGTTTGCAGAAGTTTTCGGGGCATCCGAGCCGGCTGGAGCGGCCACGACGATCTCCGGCAGTGGCGGGTCGAACTGTTGTCCTGACTGTGACGATGCTACAGGCTCCATCGACTCACAGTGATGGTAGGTTATGTGGTCCTGATGTCGACGAATTTCACGGCCGTCCTGCAGGCGAATCACACAGGACAGTGGACCTGGCTTCTCGATGATGTCCCCCGGTAGCCACGTCGCACCTGCACCAAAATTTCGGGCAAACATTGGATCTCCAATGTTGATACATCGACTGTTGGACGTCTTATCGTGCACCAACTTTTGATTAAGCTGGCTCTGATAAACATTTGATGATATGTCGGGTTTGAGATTGTCAAGTGTCGATCTCAAGTGTCGTTTCATCAATAACTCAGACGGAGCTGCACCGGTTGTTGATTGTGGCGTGATAGGGTATTTGAACAGGAGACGAGACAGCTTTGTTTCCAGGGTTCCCTCCTGAAGTTTCTGCAATCCGGATTTGATGATTCCTACGGATCGTTCGGCCAAGCCATTTGAAGCCTGGTGATGTGGGCTGACAAACTTATGTTTGATGCCGTTCCGACGTGTGAACTTGGCAAACTCGGTACTGGAAAAACACGAACCGTTATCACTCACGATCATCCTGGGCAGACCATGAGTGGCGAAACAGCGTCTGAGTCTTTCGATGACAATGGCTGACGTAGTACCACGCGTCACATAGGCATCAATCCATTTTGTGTGCGCGTCCGTAATTATTAGAATCATGCTGCCGTTAATAGGCCCGGCATAATCGAGATGTAGGCGATGCCACGGTTCGCTGGGCCATTCCCAGGGATGCAGTGGCGCTTTCGCAGGTGTATTCCGGGTGCTCTGGCAGGGGTAACAATGTCGAACATGATGTTCGATATCAGCATTAAGATTCGGCCACCACACATAGTTTCTGGCGAGTGACTTCATCTTCACAATCCCGGGGTGACAGTCATGGATTTCATCCATGACCCTGGAACGCAGATTTTTCGGGATCACGACACGACATCCCCAGAGTAGGCAACCATTTTCCACGCTGAGTTCGTTTTTACGTGCTTTAAAAGCCGCAAAATCTGGGTCACCCTCAGGTAGCAAATGCCATCCAAGCTGTACAGCCTGGACGGTTCTGGACAGAACGGGGTCTCGTCGAGTATGAGTGCGGATCTGGCCGGAATCGACAGCACAATCTTCCAGATGATCCATCAGTGCGATAATGGATCCTGGTGTAGGCGAATCATCAACGGATTCTGGAAGGGGTAACCGACTCATGGCATCTGCATTTGTGATAGACGAACCGGGCTTATAACATATGGTGTAGTCATAAGCAGCGAGAAACAGGGACCAGCGGATGATCCTGGGCGGTAGTGTGTCAGATGTCGCCTTAGTTGGACCAAACAGACTGATCAGCGGCTTGTGATCAGTGCGAATCATGAAATGATGTCCAAGAAGGTACTGGCGAAATTTGCCGACGCCGAAAACGATTCCCAATCCTTCCTTGTCAAGTTGGGAATAGTTTTTCTCTGCCGGGGACAACGTTCTGGATGCAAATGCAACCGGTCTTTCCGTACCGTCAGGCATCACGTGTGATAATACACTCCCCACTCCATACCGACAGGCATCGCATGTCAGCACAAGATCCTTCTCTGGATCAAAATGAACGAGAACATTGGACGATTTGAGCAGATCCTTAGAGGTCTGGAATGCTGATTGTTCAGTAAACCCCCAGCTCCAGGAGACTCCTTTCCTCAAAAGCCGATAAAGGGGGCCCAAAACGTCGGTCACATTCGGGATGTAACGACCATAGAACTGAAGCAAACCGAGGTATGACTTCAATTCGGTCACATCTCGTGGAGCAGGAGCATCCTTGATAGCTCGGACTTTCTCATATGTCGGGTGTAGACCCTCGGCATCAATCGTATGACCCAGGTACGTGACTGATGGCACCATAAACTTGCACTTGTCTCGACGCAAACGTAGGCCGGAGTCCGAAATCTTCTTCAGAACTCTCTCCAGGTTCTGTAGATGTTCCGCGTCCGTACGACCAGTAACCAGAATATCATCCTGGTAACAAACGACGTTGCGTTCGGCGGCAAACAAACTGTCCATGACACGCTGATAAATTCCAGGTGCAGATTTCACTCCAAAACTAAGTCGGTGGTACCTGTACAACCCACGATGCGTGTTGATGGTAAGATACTGTTTCGAATTCTCGTCCAAGCAGAGCTGTAGATAGGCGGATTTGAGATCGAGTTTCGTAAAAATCTTGCCTCCCGTGAGACGAGCATAGAGGTCTTCGATCCTCGGGATTGGATATTTATCCAATGAAGAACACCTGTTCACGGTCATTTTATAATCTCCACATATGCGGATGGACTGGTCCGATTTTATGACCGGAACGATGGGCGCCGCCCATTCGGCATACTGGATTTGCTCGATGATCCCCAGATTTTCAAGATGATCCAGTTCCTTGTCAATCCGCGGGCGGGCGAAACGCAGGGCGAAAGGGACTGGGCGAGCCCTGCAAAATATAAGATTGGCATCCCGGTCAACCCTGAGTTTAGCCGTATGTCCTTTCAAGGTTCCAAGCTCATCCTTGAAGACATCCAGGTACGGATCCAGCACATTTTTGAGTGTGTATGCTGCGGTAGGAGAAATGTTGGCTGCCCGGAGTTGATGAATGCTTTCCCACTTCAGTCGAATTATGCTCAACCAGTTCCTGCCGAGTAAGGAAGGGCCCTTTCCAGGAATGACGATCAGGGGTAGGTGAAACTCACGGTTATCGTAGCCCACCGTGACGTCACATGTACCGCAGGGAACAATCTTCTCACCTGTATAGGTGGAGAGTCCATAGGTAGTAGGTTTCAGATGGGGTCGGTCAGCATCACTCCACAGGTTTGTGAAAACAGCATGGCTGATGAGCGAGACGGCCGCACCAGTGTCGACCTCCATTTGCAATGGTCGATTGTTGACGACAACATTGGCAAGAAGAGGGTCCCGCCTATGGTGAGAATCAATATGAAGCAGGTCATACGATTCTGAGTTGTCGGAAACAGAGCTCACCTGGTCAAGCTCGGGTTCCTCCGAACCGATAAACTGATGAATCTTGTCAGCAGCTTTTCCTTTTCCCGATTTGCGAGTGATGCAAGCTGGAGCAATATGGCCAGTTTTCGAACAGAAATAGCAGGTCGCATCTTTGAACCGACACGTCTCCGGAGGGTGCTTTCCGTTGCACCGAAAACAGTTGTTGTGGGTTTGAGACTGCACTGGCTTCTGACGAGGAGCCTTGTTCCAACGTTTTGGCTGAACATGATCCAACCGATTCACAGCAGGGCTGGTACCAGACGAGCGAGTGGCACCGATGCTTGTGGCGTTGCGTTCAGCACTTTCCATGGAAATGGCGGTGTCTCTGGCATTTTGGCACGTCAGTCTTCTCTCCGCAAGCAGGCGTCTACGAGTGCGGTCATCGGACATGCCAACCACCAGCAAATCACGAAGCATGTCATCGATCGTGTCCCCAAACTCACACAGATGTGACCGTTTTTTGAGGTGTGCAATGAAGTCTGCGATCGACTGACCTTGCTGCTGTCTGCACATGTAAAAATTAAACCGACACAGGATGACTGAAGGAGATGGGTTGCAATGTTCCTTCAAAGCGGCCTTGAGCTCTGCATACGTGAGCTCCTGGATTGTCCGAGGCCGAATCAGGTTTTTAACGAGTGTGAATGTCTCACCTCCGCAAACGGACAGGAAGACGGCCTTCATCTGGCCTTCGGTCGCGATGCCGTTCGCCTCGAAGTAGAAAGACAACCGCTCAGAATACGTGTCAAAATCCCCCTCATGAGGGTCGAATTCATCGATATGGCCGAAAGAAGTCATGGTCTAGATGTTTATCCTCGTCGCCATGTAAAGTATCTCGACAAACTGCGATCAATTGTCGTACGCGTTTATTCACTCTGCCGATCAAGGCCCGATTCACAGCAGCGCCATCCGAGGTCTGGCATAGGGATACCACCCGGTCCCGGTGTAGGGATACAACGGTGAATATTTGCACTGCATACATGACAATGCATTATCTCTGTCAATTCCAACAACATGTCAGAGATAACAACCACACGTCCCTCAGCTTATGGAGTTTACCATGATATCTTAATGCAGCTTATATCAGAACACACAACCATTGATAGCGCACACCAAGTACCACACTTCACAACATGGAATGCTGACAACTATCGGGGACGTCTCTTCACGGTCGTTGTACTCCCAACGCAAGTCGGGGACCAAATCTTCTCCAATCTTCCCTGCTGCCCGGATTCATCAGGGCAGCGCAGTCATGGTAAGAGTGCTGATCGGTCTTCATGGACCAGCCCTTTCCTGTCTCTGTCTCTGTCTCTGTCTCTCTCTCTCTCTCTCTCTCTGTCTGTCTGTCT
>NW_027618605.1:0-67120 GCF_964187855.1 Myxine glutinosa | reverse complement strand
CCAACACAAGTGCGAAAAGTGGTTTTTCAACACTAACACAAGTGCGAAAAGTGGTTTTTCAACACTATCACAAGTGCAAAAAGTGGTTTTTCCACACTAATACAAGTGCAAAAGTGGTTTCCTGCACCAACACAAGTGCGAAAAGTGGTTTTTCAACACTAACACTAGTACGAAAAGTGGTTTTTCAACACTATCACAAGTGCAAAAAGTGGTTTTTCAACACTAACACAAGTACGAAAAGTGGTTTTTC
The DNA here is from genome assembly GCF_964187855.1 of Myxine glutinosa. Lineage (NCBI taxonomy): Eukaryota > Metazoa > Chordata > Myxini > Myxiniformes > Myxinidae > Myxine > Myxine glutinosa. The sequence goes on along the minus strand of NW_027618605.1, from coordinate 66,870 downwards.
AACACTATCAAAGTGCAAAAAGTGGTTTTCCCACACAAATACAAGTGCAAAAGTGGTTTCCTGCACCAACACAAGTGCGAAAAGTGGTTTTTCAACACTAACACAAGTGCGAAAAGTGGTTTTTCAACACTAACACAAGTGCGAAAAGTGGTTTTTCAACACTATCACAAGTGCAAAAAGTGTTTTTTCCACACTAATACAAGTGCAAAAGTGGTTTCCTGCACCAACACAAGTGCGAAAAGTGGTTTTTCAACACTAACACAAGTGCGAAAAGTGGTTTTTCAACACTAACACAAGTGCGAAAAGTGGATTTTCCACACTAATACAAGTGCAAAAGTGGTTTCCTGCACCAACACAAGTGCGAAAAGTGGTTTTTCAACACTAACACAAGTGCGAAAAGTGGTTTTTCAACACTATCACAAGTGCAAAAAGTGTTTTTTCCACACTAATACAAGTGCAAAAGTGGTTTCCTGCACCAACACAAGTGCGAAAAGTGGTTTTTCAACAGCTAACACTAGTACGAAAAGTGGTTTTTCAACACTATCACAAGTGCAAAAAGTGGTTTTTCAACACTAACACAAGTACGAAAAGTGGTTTTTCAACACTATCAAAAGTGCAAAAAGTGGTTTTCCACACAAATACAAGTGCAAAAGTGGTTTCCTGCACCAACACAAGTGCGAAAAGTGGTTTTTCAACACTAACAAATGTGTGAAAAGTGTTTTTTCAACACTAACACAAGTGCGAAAAGTGGTTTATCAACACTAACACAAGTGCAAAAAGTGTTTTTTCCACACTAATACAAGTGCAAAAGTGGGTTCCTGCACCAACACAAGTGCGAAAAGTGGTTTTTCAACACTAACAAATGTGCGAAAAGTGGTTTTTCAACACTATCACAAGTGCAAAAAGTGGTTTTTTCCACACTAATACAAGTGCAAAAGTGGTTTCCTGCACCAACACAAGTGCGAAAAGTGGTTTTTCAACACTAACAAATGTGCGAAAAGTGGTTTTTCAACACTAACACCAGTGCGAAAAGTGGTTTATCAACACTAACACAAGTGCGAAAAGTGTTTTTCCCACACTAATACAAGTGCAAAAGTGGTTTCCTGCACCAACAGAAGTGCGAAAAGTGGTTTTTCAACACTAACAAATGTGCGAAAAGTGGTTTTTCAACACTAACACAAGTGCGAAAAGTGGTTCATCAACGCTAACACAAGTGCGAAAAGTGGTTTTTCCACACTAATACAAGTGCAAAAGTGGTTTCCTGCACCAACACAAGTGCAAAAAGTGGTTTTTCAACACTAACACAAGTGCGAAAAGTGGTTTTTCAACACTATCACAAGTGCGAAAAGTGGTTTTTCCACACTAATACAAGTGCAAAAGTGGTTTCCTGCACCAACACAAGTGCGAAAAGTGGTTTTTCAACACTAACACAAGTGCGAAAAGTGGTTTTTCAACACTATCACAAGTGCAAAAAGTGGTTTTCCACACTAATACAAGTGCAAAAGTGGTTTCCTGCACCAACACAAGTGCGAAAAGTGGTTTTTCAACACTAACAAATGTGCGAAAAGTGGTTTTTCAACACTAACACCAGTGCGAAAAGTGGTTTATCAACACTAACACAAGTGCGAAAAGTGTTTTTTCCACACTAATACAAGTGCAAAAGTGGTTTCCTGCACCAACACAAGTGCGAAAAGTGTTTTTCAACATTAACAAATGTGCGAAAAGTGGTTTTTCAACACTAACACAAGTGCGAAAAGTGGTTCATCAATGCTAACACAAGTGCGAAAAGTGGTTTTCCACACTAATACAAGTGCAAAAGTGGTTTCCTGCACCAACACAAGTGCGAAAAGTGGTTTTTCAACACTAACAAATGTGTGAAAAGTGGTTTTTCAACACTAACACAAGTGCGAAAAGTGGTTTATCAACACTAACACAAGTGCAAAAAGTGTTTTTCCACACTAATACAAGTGCAAAAGTGGTTTCCTGCACCAACACAAGTGCGAAAAGTGGTTTTTCAACACTAACAAATGTGCGAAAAGTGGTTTTTCAACACTAACACAAGTGCGAAAAATGATTTTTCAACACTAACACAAGTGCGAAAAGTGGTTTTTCAACACTATCACAAGTGCAAAAGTGGTTTTTCCACACTAATACAAGTGCAAAAGTGGTTTCCTGCACCAACACAAGTGCGAAAAGTGGTTTTTCAACACTAACACAAGGGTGAAAAGTGGTTTTTCAACACTAACACAAGTGCGAAAAGTGGTTTTTCAACACTATCACAAGTGCAAAAAGTGTTTTTTCCACACTAATACAAGTGCAAAAGTGGTTTCCTGCACCAACACAAGTGCGAAAAGTGGTTTTTCAACACTAACACAAGTGCGAAAAGTGGTTTTTCAACACTAACACAAGTACGAAAAGTGGTTTTTCCACACTAATACAAGTGCAAAAGTGGTTTCCTGCACCAACACAAATGCGAAAAGTGGTTTTTCAACACTAACACAAGTGCGAAAAGTGGTTTTTCAACACTATCACAAGTGCAAAAAGTGTTTTTTCCACATTAATACAAGTGCAAAAGTGGTTTCCTGCACCAACACAAGTGCGAAAAGTGGTTTTTCAACACTAACAAATGTGCGAAAAGTGGTTTTTCAACACTAACACAAGTGCGAAAAGTGGTTTATCAACACTAACACAAGTGCAAAAAGTGTTTTTTCCACACTAATACAAGTGCAAAAGTGGTTTCCTGCACCAACACAAGTGCGAAAAGTGGTTTTTCAACACTAACAAATGTGCGAAAAGTGGTTTTTCAACACTAACACAAGTGCGAAAAGTGGTTTATCAACACTAACACAAGTGCGAAAAGTGGTTTTTCCACACTAATACAAGTGCAAAAGTGGTTTCCTGCACCAACACAAGTGCGAAAAGTGGTTTTTCAATACTAACACATGTGCGAAAAGTGGTTTTTCAACACTATCACAAGTGCGAAAAGTGGTTTTTCCACACTAATACAAGTGCAAAAGTGGTTTCCTGCACCAACACAAGTGCGAAAAGTGATTTTTCAACACTAACACAAGTGCAAAAAGTGGTTTTTCAACACTATCACAAGTGCAAAAAGTGTTTTTTCCACACTAATACAAGTGCAAAAGTGGTGTCCTGCACCAACACAATTGCGAAAAGTGGTTTTTCAACACTAACAAATGTGCGAAAAGTGGTTTTTCAACACTAACACAAGTGCGAAAAGTGGTTTATCAACACTAACACAAGTGCGAAAAGTGTTTTTTCCACACTAATACAAGTGCAAAAGTGGTTTCCTGCACCAACACAAGTGCGAAAAGTGGTTTTTCAACACTAACAAATGTGCGAAAAGTGGCTTTTCAACACTAACACAAGTGCGAAAAGTGGTTTATAAACGCTAACACAAGTGCGAAAAGTGGTTTTTCCACACTAATACAAGTGCAAAAGTGGTTTCCTGCACCAACAGAAGTGCGAAAAGTGGTTTTTCAACACTAACAAATGTGCGAAAAGTGGTTTTTCAACACTAACACAAGTGCGAAAAGTGGTTCATCAACGCTAACACAAGTGCGAAAAGTGGGTTTTCCACACTAATACAAGTGCAAAAGTGGTTTCCTGCACCAACACAAGTGCAAAAAGTGGTTTTTCAACACTAACACAAGTGCGAAAAGTGGTTTTTCAACACTATCACAAGTGCGAAAAGTGGTTTTTCCACACTAATACAAGTGCAAAAGTGGTTTCCTGCACCAACACAAGTGCGAAAAGTGTTTTTCAACACTAACACAAGTGCGAAAAGTGGTTTTTCAACACTATCACAAGTGCAAAAAGTGGTTTTTCCACACTAATACAAGTGCAAAAGTGGTTTCCTGCACCAACACAAGTGCGAAAAGTGGTTTTTCAACACTAACAAATGTGCGAAAAGTGGTTTTTCAACACTAACACCAGTGCGAAAAGTGGTTTATCAACACTAACACAAGTGCGAAAAGTGTTTTTTCCACACTAATACAAGTGCAAAAGTGGTTTCCTGCACCAACACAAGTGCGAAAAGTGGTTTTTCAACATTAACAAATGTGCGAAAAGTGGTTTTTCAACACTAACACAAGTGCGAAAAGTGGTTCATCAATGCTAACACAAGTGCGAAAAGTGGTTTTTCCACACTAATACAAGTGCAAAAGTGGTTTCCTGCACCAACACAAGTGCGAAAAGTGGTTTTTCAACACTAACACAAGTGCGAAAAGTGGTTTTTCAACACTATCACAAGTGCAAAAAGTGGTTTTTCCACACTAATACAAGTGCAAAAGTGGTTTCCTGCACCAACACAAGTGCGAAAAGTGGTTTTTCAACACTAACAAATGTGTGAAAAGTGGTTTTTCAACACTAACACAAGTGCGAAAAGTGGTTTATCAACACTAACACAAGTGCAAAAAGTGTTTTTCCACACTAATACAAGTGCAAAAGTGGTTTCCTGCACCAACACAAGTGCGAAAAGTGGTTTTTCAACACTAACAAATGTGCGAAAAGTGGTTTTTCAACACTAACACAAGTGCGAAAAATGATTTTTCAACACTAACACAAGTGCGAAAAGTGGTTTTTCAACACTATCACAAGTGCAAAAAGTGGTTTTTCCACACTAATACAAGTGCAAAAGTGGTTTCCTGCACCAACACAAGTGCGAAAAGTGGTTTTTCAACACTAACACAAGGGTGAAAAGTGGTTTTTCAACACTAACACAAGTGTGAAAAGTGGTTTTTCAACACTATCACAAGTGCAAAAAGTGTTTTTTCCACACTAATACAAGTGCGAAAGTGGTTTCCTGCACCAACACAAGTGCGAAAAGTGGTTTTTCAACACTAACACAAGTGCGAAAAGTGGTTTTTCAACACTAACACAAGTACGAAAAGTGGTTTTTCCACACTAATACAAGTGCAAAAGTGGTTTCCTGCACCAACACAAATGCGAAAAGTGGTTTTTCAACACTAACACAAGTGCGAAAAGTGGTTTTTCAACACTATCACAAGTGCAAAAAGTGTTTTTTCCACATTAATACAAGTGCAAAAGTGGTTTCCTGCACCAACACAAGTGCGAAAAGTGGTTTTTCAACACTAACAAATGTGCGAAAAGTGGTTTTTCAACACTAACACAAGTGCGAAAAGTGGTTTATCAACACTAACACAAGTGCAAAAAGTGTTTTTTCCACACTAATACAAGTGCAAAAGTGGTTTCCTGCACCAACACAAGTGCGAAAAGTGGTTTTTCAACACTAACAAATGTGCGAAAAGTGGTTTTTCAACACTAACACAAGTGCGAAAAGTGGTTTATCAACACTAACACAAGTGCGAAAAGTGGTTTTTCCACACTAATACAAGTGCAAAAGTGGTTTCCTGCACCAACACAAGTGCGAAAAGTGGTTTTTCAATACTAACACAAGTGCGAAAAGTGGTTTTTCAACACTATCACAAGTGCGAAAAGTGGTTTTTCCACACTAATACAAGTGCAAAAGTGGTTTCCTGCACCAACACAAGTGCGAAAAGTGATTTTTCAACACTAACACAAGTGCAAAAAGTGGTTTTTCAACACTATCACAAGTGCAAAAAGTGTTTTTTCCACACTAATACAAGTGCAAAAGTGGTGTCCTGCACCAACACAATTGCGAAAAGTGGTTTTTCAACACTAACAAATGTGCGAAAAGTGGTTTTTCAACACTAACACAAGTGCGAAAAGTGGTTTATCAACACTAACACAAGTGCGAAAAGTGTTTTTTCCACACTAATACAAGTGCAAAAGTGGTTTCCTGCACCAACACAAGTGCGAAAAGTGGTTTTTCAACACTAACAAATGTGCGAAAAGTGGTTTTTCAACACTAACACAAGTGCGAAAAGTGGTTTATAAACGCTAACACAAGTGCGAAAAGTGGTTTTTCCACACTAATACAAGTGCAAAAGTGATTTCCTGCACCAACACAAGTGCGAAAAGTGGTTTTTCAACACTAACACAAGTACGAAAAGTGGTTTTTCAACACTATCACAATTGCGAAAAGTGGTTTTTCCACACTAATACAAGTCCAAAAGTGGTTTCCTGCACCAACACAAGTGCGAAAAGTGGTTTTTCAACACTAACACAAGTGCAAAAAGTGGTTTTTCAACACTATCACAAGTGCAAAAAGTGTTTTTTCCACACTAATACAAGTGCAAAAGTGGTTTCCTGCACCAACACAAGTGCGAAAAGTGGTTTTTCAACACTAACACAAGGGCGAAAAGTGGTTTTTCAACACTAACACAAGTGCGAAAAGTGGTTTTTCAACACTAACAAATGTACGAAAAGTGGTTTTTCAACACTATCACAAGTGCAAAAAGTGTTTTTTCCACACTAATACAAGTACAAATGTGGTTTCCTGCACCAACACAAGTGCGAAAAGTGGTTTTTCAACACTAACACAAGTGCAAAAAGTGGTTTTTCAACACTAACACAAGTGCGAAAAGTGGTTTTTCCACACTAATACAAGTGCAAAAGTGGTTTCCTGCACCAACACAGGTGCAAAAAGTGGTTTTTCAACACTAACACAAGTGCGAAAAGTGGTTTTTCAACACTAACACAAGTGCGAAAAGTGGTTTTTCAACACTATCAAAAGTGCAAAAAGTGGTTTTTTCCACACTAATACAAGTGCAAAAGTGGTTTCCTGCACCAACACAACTGCGAAAAGTGGTTTTTCAACACTAACACAAGTGCGAAAAGTGGTTTTTCAACACTAACACAAGTGCGAAAAGTGGTTTTTCAACACTATCACAAGTGCAAAAAGTGTTTTTTCCACACTAATGCAAGTGCAAAAGTGGTTTCCTGCACCAACACAAGTGCAAAAAGTGGTTTTTCAACACTAACACAAGTGCGAAAAGTGGTTTTTCAACACTAACACAAGTGCGAAAAGTGGTTTTTCCACACTAATACAAGTCCAAAAGTGGTTTACTGCACCAACACAAGTGCGAAAAGTGGTTTTTCAACACTAACACAAGGGCGAAAAGTGGTTTTTCAACACTAACACAAGTGCGAAAAGTGGTTTTTCAACACTAACAAATGTGCGAAAAGTGGTTTTTCAACACTATCACAAGTGCAAAAAGTGTTTTTTCCACACTAATACAAGTGCAAATGTGGTTTCCTGCACCAACACAAGTGCGAAAAGTGGTTTTTCAACACTGACACAAGTGCAAAAAGTGGTTTTTCAACACTAACACAAGTGCGAAAAGTGGTTTTTCCACACTAATACAAGTGCAAAAGTGGTTTCCTGCACCAACACAGGTGCGAAAAGTGGTTTTTCAACACTAACACAGGTGCGAAAAGTGGTTTTTCAACACTATCAAAAGTGCAAAAAGTGGTTTTTTCCACACTAATACAAGTGCAAAAGTGGTTTCCTGCACCAACACAAGTGCGAAAAGTGGTTTTTCAACACTAACACAAGTGCGAAAAGTGGTTTTTCAACACTAACACAAGTGCGAAAAGTGGTTTTTCAACACTATCACAAGTGCAAAAAGTGTTTTTTCCACACTAATACAAGTGCAAAAGTGGTTTCCTGCACCAACACAAGTGCGAAAAGTGGTTTTTCAACACTAACACAAGTGCGAAAAGTGGTTTTTCAACACTAACACAAGTGCGAAAAGTGGTTTTTCCACACTAATACAAGTGCAAAAGTGGTTTCCTGCACCAACACAAGTGCGAAAAGTGGTTTTTCAACACTAACACAAGTGCGAAAAGTGGTTTTTCAACACTAAAACAAGTGCGAAAAGTGGTTTTTCAACACTATCACAAGTGCAAAAGTGTTTTTTCCACACTAATACAAGTGCAAAAGTGGTTTCCTGCACCAACACAAGTGCGAAAAGTGATTTTTCAACACTAACACAAGTGCGAAAAGTGGTTTTTCAACACTATCACAAGTGCAAAAAGTGTTTTTTCCACACTAATGCAAGTGCAAAAGTGGTTTCCTGCACCAACACAGGTGCGAAAAGTGGTTTTTCAACACTAACAAATGTGCGAAAAGTGGTTTTTCAACACTAACACAAGTGCTAAAAGTGGTTTATCAACACTAACACAAGTGCGAAAAGTGTTTTTTCCACACTAATACAAGTGCAAAAGTGGTTTCCTGCACCAACACAAGTGCGAAAAGTGGTTTTTCAACACTAACACAAGTGCGAAAAGTGTTTTTTCCACACTAATACAAGTGCAAAAGTGGTGTCCTGCACCAACACAAGTGCGAAAAGTGGTTTTTCAACACTAACACAAGTGCGAAAAGTGGTTTTACAACACTAACACAAGTGCGAAAAGTGGTTTTTCAACACTATCACAAGTGCGAAAAGTGTTTTTTTCCACACTAATACAAGTGCAAAAGTGGTTTCCTGCACCAACACAAGTGCGAAAAGTGGTTTTTCAACACTAACACAAGTGCGAAAAGTGGTTTTTCAACACTATCACAAGTGCAAAAAGTGTTTTTTCCACACTAATACAAGTGCAAAAGTGGTTTCCTGCACCAACACAAGTGCGAAAAGTGGTTTTTCAACACTAACAAATGTGCGAAAAGTGGTTTTTCAACACTAACACAAGTGCGAAAAGTGGTTCATCAATGCTAACACAAGTGCGAAAAGTGGTTTTTCCACACTAATACAAGTGCAAAAGTGGTTTCCTGCACCAACACAAGTGCGAAAAGTGGTTTTTCAACACTAACAAATGTGTGAAAAGTGGTTTTTCAACACTAACACAAGTGCGAAAAGTGGTTTATCAACACTAACACAAGTGCAAAAAGTGTTTTTCCACACTAATACAAGTGCAAAAGTGGTTTCCTGCACCAACACAAGTGCGAAAAGTGGTTTTTCAACACTAACAAATGTGCGAAAAGTGGTTTTTCAACACTAACACAAGTGCGAAAAATGATTTTTCAACACTAACACAAGTGCGAAAAGTGGTTTTTCAACACTATCACAAGTGCAAAAAGTGGTTTTTCCACACTAATACAAGTGCAAAAGTGGTTTCCTGCACCAACACAAGTGCGAAAAGTGGTTTTTCAACACTAACACAAGGGTGAAAAGTGGTTTTTCAACACTAACACAAGTGCGAAAAGTGGTTTTTCAACACTATCACAAGTGCAAAAAGTGTTTTTTCCACACTAATACAAGTGCAAAAGTGGTTTCCTGCACCAACACAAGTGCGAAAAGTGGTTTTTCAACACTAACACAAGTGCGAAAAGTGGTTTTTCAACACTAACACAAGTACGAAAAGTGGTTTTTCCACACTAATACAAGTGCAAAAGTGGTTTCCTGCACCAACACAAATGCGAAAAGTGGTTTTTCAACACTAACACAAGTGCGAAAAGTGGTTTTTCAACACTATCACAAGTGCAAAAAGTGTTTTTTCCACATTAATACAAGTGCAAAAGTGGTTTCCTGCACCAACACAAGTGCGAAAAGTGGTTTTTCAACACTAACAAATGTGCGAAAAGTGGTTTTTCAACACTAACACAAGTGCGAAAAGTGGTTTATCAACACTAACACAAGTGCAAAAAGTGTTTTTTCCACACTAATACAAGTGCAAAAGTGGTTTCCTGCACCAACACAAGTGCGAAAAGTGGTTTTTCAACACTAACAAATGTGCGAAAAGTGGTTTTTCAACACTAACACAAGTGCGAAAAGTGGTTTATCAACACTAACACAAGTGCGAAAAGTGGTTTTTCCACACTAATACAAGTGCAAAAGTGGTTTCCTGCACCAACACAAGTGCGAAAAGTGGTTTTTCAATACTAACACATGTGCGAAAAGTGGTTTTTCAACACTATCACAAGTGCGAAAAGTGGTTTTTCCACACTAATACAAGTGCAAAAGTGGTTTCCTGCACCAACACAAGTGCGAAAAGTGATTTTTCAACACTAACACAAGTGCAAAAAGTGGTTTTTCAACACTATCACAAGTGCAAAAAGTGTTTTTTCCACACTAATACAAGTGCAAAAGTGGTGTCCTGCACCAACACAATTGCGAAAAGTGGTTTTTCAACACTAACAAATGTGCGAAAAGTGGTTTTTCAACACTAACACAAGTGCGAAAAGTGGTTTATCAACACTAACACAAGTGCGAAAAGTGTTTTTTCCACACTAATACAAGTGCAAAAGTGGTTTCCTGCACCAACACAAGTGCGAAAAGTGGTTTTTCAACACTAACAAATGTGCGAAAAGTGGCTTTTCAACACTAACACAAGTGCGAAAAGTGGTTTATAAACGCTAACACAAGTGCGAAAAGTGGTTTTTCCACACTAATACAAGTGCAAAAGTGGTTTCCTGCACCAACAGAAGTGCGAAAAGTGGTTTTTCAACACTAACAAATGTGCGAAAAGTGGTTTTTCAACACTAACACAAGTGCGAAAAGTGGTTCATCAACGCTAACACAAGTGCGAAAAGTGGTTTTTCCACACTAATACAAGTGCAAAAGTGGTTTCCTGCACCAACACAAGTGCAAAAAGTGGTTTTTCACACTAACACAAGTGCGAAAAGTGGTTTTTTCAACACTATCACAAGTGCGAAAAGTGGTTTTTCCACACTAATACAAGTGCAAAAGTGGTTTCCTGCACCAACACAAGTGCGAAAAGTGGTTTTTCAACACTAACACAAGTGCGAAAAGTGGTTTTTCAACACTATCACAAGTGCAAAAAGTGGTTTTTCCACACTAATACAAGTGCAAAAGTGGTTTCCTGCACCAACACAAGTGCGAAAAGTGGTTTTTCAACACTAACAAATGTGCGAAAAGTGGTTTTTCAACACTAACACCAGTGCGAAAAGTGGTTTATCAACACTAACACAAGTGCGAAAAGTGTTTTTTCCACACTAATACAAGTGCAAAAGTGGTTTCCTGCACCAACACAAGTGCGAAAAGTGGTTTTTCAACATTAACAAATGTGCGAAAAGTGGTTTTTCAACACTAACACAAGTGCGAAAAGTGGTTCATCAATGCTAACACAAGTGCGAAAAGTGGTTTTTCCACACTAATACAAGTGCAAAAGTGGTTTCCTGCACCAACACAAGTGCGAAAAGTGGTTTTTCAACACTAACACAAGTGCGAAAAGTGGTTTTTCAACACTATCACAAGTGCAAAAAGTGGTTTTTCCACACTAATACAAGTGCAAAAGTGGTTTCCTGCACCAACACAAGTGCGAAAAGTGGTTTTTCAACACTAACAAATGTGTGAAAAGTGGTTTTTCAACACTAACACAAGTGCGAAAAGTGGTTTATCAACACTAACACAAGTGCAAAAAGTGTTTTTCCACACTAATACAAGTGCAAAAGTGGTTTCCTGCACCAACACAAGTGCGAAAAGTGGTTTTTCAACACTAACAAATGTGCGAAAAGTGGTTTTTCAACACTAACACAAGTGCGAAAAATGATTTTTCAACACTAACACAAGTGCGAAAAGTGGTTTTTCAACACTATCACAAGTGCAAAAAGTGGTTTTTCCACACTAATACAAGTGCAAAAGTGGTTTCCTGCACCAACACAAGTGCGAAAAGTGGTTTTTCAACACTAACACAAGGGTGAAAAGTGGTTTTTCAACACTAACACAAGTGTGAAAAGTGGTTTTTCAACACTATCACAAGTGCAAAAAGTGTTTTTTCCACACTAATACAAGTGCGAAAGTGGTTTCCTGCACCAACACAAGTGCGAAAAGTGGTTTTTCAACACTAACACAAGTGCGAAAAGTGGTTTTTCAACACTAACACAAGTACGAAAAGTGGTTTTTCCACACTAATACAAGTGCAAAAGTGGTTTCCTGCACCAACACAAATGCGAAAAGTGGTTTTTCAACACTAACACAAGTGCGAAAAGTGGTTTTTCAACACTATCACAAGTGCAAAAAGTGTTTTTTCCACATTAATACAAGTGCAAAAGTGGTTTCCTGCACCAACACAAGTGCGAAAAGTGGTTTTTCAACACTAACAAATGTGCGAAAAGTGGTTTTTCAACACTAACACAAGTGCGAAAAGTGGTTTATCAACACTAACACAAGTGCAAAAAGTGTTTTTTCCACACTAATACAAGTGCAAAAGTGGTTTCCTGCACCAACACAAGTGCGAAAAGTGGTTTTTCAACACTAACAAATGTGCGAAAAGTGGTTTTTCAACACTAACACAAGTGCGAAAAGTGGTTTATCAACACTAACACAAGTGCGAAAAGTGGTTTTTCCACACTAATACAAGTGCAAAAGTGGTTTCCTGCACCAACACAAGTGCGAAAAGTGGTTTTTCAATACTAACACAAGTGCGAAAAGTGGTTTTTCAACACTATCACAAGTGCGAAAAGTGGTTTTTCCACACTAATACAAGTGCAAAAGTGGTTTCCTGCACCAACACAAGTGCGAAAAGTGATTTTTCAACACTAACACAAGTGCAAAAAGTGGTTTTTCAACACTATCACAAGTGCAAAAAGTGTTTTTTCCACACTAATACAAGTGCAAAAGTGGTGTCCTGCACCAACACAATTGCGAAAAGTGGTTTTTCAACACTAACAAATGTGCGAAAAGTGGTTTTTCAACACTAACACAAGTGCGAAAAGTGGTTTATCAACACTAACACAAGTGCGAAAAGTGTTTTTTCCACACTAATACAAGTGCAAAAGTGGTTTCCTGCACCAACACAAGTGCGAAAAGTGGTTTTTCAACACTAACAAATGTGCGAAAAGTGGTTTTTCAACACTAACACAAGTGCGAAAAGTGGTTTATAAACGCTAACACAAGTGCGAAAAGTGGTTTTTCCACACTAATACAAGTGCAAAAGTGATTTCCTGCACCAACACAAGTGCGAAAAGTGGTTTTTCAACACTAACACAAGTACGAAAAGTGGTTTTTCAACACTATCACAATTGCGAAAAGTGGTTTTTCCACACTAATACAAGTCCAAAAGTGGTTTCCTGCACCAACACAAGTGCGAAAAGTGGTTTTTCAACACTAACACAAGTGCAAAAAGTGGTTTTTCAACACTATCACAAGTGCAAAAAGTGTTTTTTCCACACTAATACAAGTGCAAAAGTGGTTTCCTGCACCAACACAAGTGCGAAAAGTGGTTTTTCAACACTAACACAAGGGCGAAAAGTGGTTTTTCAACACTAACACAAGTGCGAAAAGTGGTTTTTCAACACTAACAAATGTACGAAAAGTGGTTTTTCAACACTATCACAAGTGCAAAAAGTGTTTTTTCCACACTAATACAAGTACAAATGTGGTTTCCTGCACCAACACAAGTGCGAAAAGTGGTTTTTCAACACTAACACAAGTGCAAAAAGTGGTTTTTCAACACTAACACAAGTGCGAAAAGTGGTTTTTCCACACTAATACAAGTGCAAAAGTGGTTTCCTGCACCAACACAGGTGCAAAAAGTGGTTTTTCAACACTAACACAAGTGCGAAAAGTGGTTTTTCAACACTAACACAAGTGCGAAAAGTGGTTTTTCAACACTATCAAAAGTGCAAAAAGTGGTTTTTTCCACACTAATACAAGTGCAAAAGTGGTTTCCTGCACCAACACAACTGCGAAAAGTGGTTTTTCAACACTAACACAAGTGCGAAAAGTGGTTTTTCAACACTAACACAAGTGCGAAAAGTGGTTTTTCAACACTATCACAAGTGCAAAAAGTGTTTTTTCCACACTAATGCAAGTGCAAAAGTGGTTTCCTGCACCAACACAAGTGCAAAAAGTGGTTTTTCAACACTAACACAAGTGCGAAAAGTGGTTTTTCAACACTAACACAAGTGCGAAAAGTGGTTTTTCCACACTAATACAAGTCCAAAAGTGGTTTACTGCACCAACACAAGTGCGAAAAGTGGTTTTTCAACACTAACACAAGGGCGAAAAGTGGTTTTTCAACACTAACACAAGTGCGAAAAGTGGTTTTTTCCACACTAATACAAGTGCAAAAGTGGTTTCCTGCACCAACACAAGTGCGAAAAGTGATTTTTCAACACTAACACAAGTGCGAAAAGTGGTTTTTCAACACTATCACAAGTGCAAAAAGTGTTTTTTCCACACTAATGCAAGTGCAAAAGTGGTTTCCTGCACCAACACAGGTGCGAAAAGTGGTTTTTCAACACTAACAAATGTGCGAAAAGTGGTTTTTCAACACTAACACAAGTGCTAAAAGTGGTTTATCAACACTAACACAAGTGCGAAAAGTGTTTTTTCCACACTAATACAAGTGCAAAAGTGGTTTCCTGCACCAACACAAGTGCGAAAAGTGGTTTTTCAACACTAACACAAGTGCGAAAAGTGTTTTTTCCACACTAATACAAGTGCAAAAGTGGTGTCCTGCACCAACACAAGTGCGAAAAGTGGTTTTTCAACACTAACACAAGTGCGAAAAGTGGTTTTACAACACTAACACAAGTGCGAAAAGTGGTTTTTCAACACTAACACAAGTGCGAAAAGTGGTTTTTCCACACTAATACAAGTGCAAAAGTGGTTTCCTGCACCAACACAAGTGCGAAAAGTGGTTTTTCAACACTAACACAAGTGCGAAAAGTGGTTTTTCAACACTAACACAAGTGCGAAAAGTGGTTTTTCAACACTATCACAAGTGCAAAAAGTGTTTTTTCCACACTAATACAAGTGCAAAAGTGGTTTCCTGCACCAACACAAGTGCGAAAAGTGGTTTTTCAACACTAACACAAGTGCGAAAAGTGGTTTTTCAACACTAACACAAGTGCGAAAAGTGGATTTTCCACACTAATACAAGTGCAAAAGTGGTTTCCTGCACCAACACAAGTGCGAAAAGTGGTTTTTCAACACTAACACAAGTGCGAAAAGTGGTTTTTCAACACTATCACAAGTGCAAAAAGTGGTTTTTCCACACTAATACAAGTGCAAAAGTGGTTTCCTGCACCAACACAAGTGCGAAAAGTGGTTTTTCAACACTAACAAATGTGTGAAAAGTGGTTTTTCAACACTAACACAAGTGCGAAAAGTGGTTTATCAACACTAACACAAGTGCAAAAAGTGTTTTTCCACACTAATACAAGTGCAAAAGTGGTTTCCTGCACCAACACAAGTGCGAAAAGTGGTTTTTCAACACTAACAAATGTGCGAAAAGTGGTTTTTCAACACTAACACAAGTGCGAAAAATGATTTTTCAACACTAACACAAGTGCGAAAAGTGGTTTTTCAACACTATCACAAGTGCAAAAAGTGGTTTTTCCACACTAATACAAGTGCAAAAGTGGTTTCCTGCACCAACACAAGTGCGAAAAGTGGTTTTTCAACACTAACACAAGGGTGAAAAGTGGTTTTTCAACACTAACACAAGTGCGAAAAGTGGTTTTTCAACACTATCACAAGTGCAAAAAGTGTTTTTTCCACACTAATACAAGTGCAAAAGTGGTTTCCTGCACCAACACAAGTGCGAAAAGTGGTTTTTCAACACTAACACAAGTGCGAAAAGTGGTTTTTCAACACTAACACAAGTACGAAAAGTGGTTTTTCCACACTAATACAAGTGCAAAAGTGGTTTCCTGCACCAACACAAATGCGAAAAGTGGTTTTTCAACACTAACACAAGTGCGAAAAGTGGTTTTTCAACACTATCACAAGTGCAAAAAGTGTTTTTTCCACATTAATACAAGTGCAAAAGTGGTTTCCTGCACCAACACAAGTGCGAAAAGTGGTTTTTCAACACTAACAAATGTGCGAAAAGTGGTTTTTCAACACTAACACAAGTGCGAAAAGTGGTTTATCAACACTAACACAAGTGCAAAAAGTGTTTTTTCCACACTAATACAAGTGCAAAAGTGGTTTCCTGCACCAACACAAGTGCGAAAAGTGGTTTTTCAACACTAACAAATGTGCGAAAAGTGGTTTTTCAACACTAACACAAGTGCGAAAAGTGGTTTATCAACACTAACACAAGTGCGAAAAGTGGTTTTTCCACACTAATACAAGTGCAAAAGTGGTTTCCTGCACCAACACAAGTGCGAAAAGTGGTTTTTCAATACTAACACAAGTGCGAAAAGTGGTTTTTCAACACTATCACAAGTGCGAAAAGTGGTTTTTCCACACTAATACAAGTGCAAAAGTGGTTTCCTGCACCAACACAAGTGCGAAAAGTGATTTTTCAACACTAACACAAGTGCAAAAAGTGGTTTTTCAACACTATCACAAGTGCAAAAAGTGTTTTTTCCACACTAATACAAGTGCAAAAGTGGTGTCCTGCACCAACACAATTGCGAAAAGTGGTTTTTCAACACTAACAAATGTGCGAAAAGTGGTTTTTCAACACTAACACAAGTGCGAAAAGTGGTTTATCAACACTAACACAAGTGCGAAAAGTGTTTTTTCCACACTAATACAAGTGCAAAAGTGGTTTCCTGCACCAACACAAGTGCGAAAAGTGGTTTTTCAACACTAACACAAGGGCGAAAAGTGGTTTTTCAACACTAACACAAGTGCGAAAAGTGGTTTTTCAACACTAACAAATGTACGAAAAGTGGTTTTTCAACACTATCACAAGTGCAAAAAGTGTTTTTTCCACACTAATACAAGTACAAATGTGGTTTCCTGCACCAACACAAGTGCGAAAAGTGGTTTTTCAACACTAACACAAGTGCAAAAAGTGGTTTTTCAACACTAACACAAGTGCGAAAAGTGGTTTTTCCACACTAATACAAGTGCAAAAGTGGTTTCCTGCACCAACACAGGTGCAAAAAGTGGTTTTTCAACACTAACACAAGTGCGAAAAGTGGTTTTTCAACACTATCAAAAGTGCAAAAAGTGGTTTTTTCCACACTAATACAAGTGCAAAAGTGGTTTCCTGCACCAACACAACTGCGAAAAGTGGTTTTTCAACACTAACACAAGTGCGAAAAGTGGTTTTTCAACACTAACACAAGTGCGAAAAGTGGTTTTTCAACACTATCACAAGTGCAAAAAGTGTTTTTTCCACACTAATACAAGTGCAAAAGTGGTTTCCTGCACCAACACAAGTGCAAAAAGTGGTTTTTCAACACTAACACAAGTGCGAAAAGTGGTTTTTCAACACTAACACAAGTGCGAAAAGTGGTTTTTCCACACTAATACAAGTCCAAAAGTGGTTTCCTGCACCAACACAAGTGCGAAAAGTGGTTTTTCAACACTAACACAAGGGCGAAAAGTGGTTTTTCAACACTAACACAAGTGCGAAAAGTGGTTTTTCAACACTAACAAATGTGCGAAAAGTGGTTTTTCAACACTATCACAAGTGCAAAAAGTGTTTTTTCCACACTAATACAAGTGCAAATGTGGTTTCCTGCACCAACACAAGTGCGAAAAGTGGTTTTTCAACACTGACACAAGTGCAAAAAGTGGTTTTTCAACACTAACACAAGTGCGAAAAGTGGTTTTTCCACACTAATACAAGTGCAAAAGTGGTTTCCTGCACCAACACAGGTGCGAAAAGTGGTTTTTCAACACTAACACAAGTGCGAAAAGTGGTTTTTCAACACTATCAAAAGTGCAAAAAGTGGTTTTTTCCACACTAATACAAGTGCAAAAGTGGTTTCCTGCACCAACACAAGTGCGAAAAGTGGTTTTTCAACACTAACACAAGTGCGAAAAGTGGTTTTTCAACACTAACACAAGTGCGAAAAGTGGTTTTTCAACACTATCACAAGTGCAAAAAGTGTTTTTTCCACACTAATACAAGTGCAAAAGTGGTTTCCTGCACCAACACAAGTGCGAAAAGTGGTTTTTCAACACTAACACAAGTGCGAAAAGTGGTTTTTCAACACTAACACAAGTGCGAAAAGTGGTTTTTCCACACTAATACAAGTGCAAAAGTGGTTTCCTGCACCAACACAAGTGCGAAAAGTGGTTTTTCAACACTAACACAAGTGCGAAAAGTGGTTTTTCAACACTAAAACAAGTGCGAAAAGTGGTTTTTCAACACTATCACAAGTGCAAAAAGTGTTTTTTCCACACTAATACAAGTGCAAAAGTGGTTTCCTGCACCAACACAAGTGCGAAAAGTGATTTTTCAACACTAACACAAGTGCGAAAAGTGGTTTTTCAACACTATCACAAGTGCAAAAAGTGTTTTTTCCACACTAATGCAAGTGCAAAAGTGGTTTCCTGCACCAACACAGGTGCGAAAAGTGGTTTTTCAACACTAACAAATGTGCGAAAAGTGGTTTTTCAACACTAACACAAGTGCTAAAAGTGGTTTATCAACACTAACACAAGTGCGAAAAGTGTTTTTTCCACACTAATACAAGTGCAAAAGTGGTTTCCTGCACCAACACAAGTGCGAAAAGTGGTTTTTCAACACTAACACAAGTGCGAAAAGTGTTTTTTCCACACTAATACAAGTGCAAAAGTGGTGTCCTGCACCAACACAAGTGCGAAAAGTGGTTTTTCAACACTAACACAAGTGCGAAAAGTGGTTTTACAACACTAACACAAGTGCGAAAAGTGGTTTTTTACACTAACACAAGTGCGAAAAGTGGTTTTTCCACACTAATACAAGTGCAAAAGTGGTTTCCTGCACCAACACAAGTGCGAAAAGTGGTTTTTCAACACTAACACAGGTGCAAAAAGTGGTTTTTCAACACTAACACAAGTGCGAAAAGTGGTTTTTCAACACTATCACAAGTGCAAAAAGTGTTTTTTCCACACTAATACAAGTGCAAAAGTGGTTTCCTGCACCAACACAAGTGCGAAAAGTGGTTTTTCAACACTAACACAAGTGCGAAAAGTGGTTTTTCAACACTAACACAAGTGCGAAAAGTGGTTTATCAACACTAACACAAGTGCAAAAAGTGTTTTTTCCACACTAATACAAGTGCAAAAGTGGTTTCCTGCACCAACACAAGTGCGAAAAGTGGTTTTTCAACACTAACAAATGTGCGAAAAGTGGTTTTTCAACACTAACACAAGTGCGAAAAGTGGTTTATCAACACTAACACAAGTGCGAAAAGTGGTTTTTACACACTAATACAAGTGCAAAAGTGGTTTCCTGCACCAACACAAGTGCGAAAAGTGGTTTTTCAATACTAACACAAGTGCGAAAAGTGGTTTTTCAACACTATCACAAGTGCGAAAAGTGGTTTTTCCACACTAATACAAGTGCAAAAGTGGTTTCCTGCACCAACACAAGTGCGAAAAGTGATTTTTCAACACTAACACAAGTGCAAAAAGTGGTTTTTCAACACTATCACAAGTGCAAAAAGTGTTTTTTCCACACTAATACAAGTGCAAAAGTGGTGTCCTGCACCAACACAATTGCGAAAAGTGGTTTTTCAACACTAACAAATGTGCGAAATGTGGTTTTTCAACACTAACACAAGTGCGAAAAGTGGTTTATCAACACTAACACAAGTGCGAAAAGTGTTTTTTCCACACTAATACAAGTGCAAAAGTGGTTTCCTGCACCAACACAAGTGCGAAAAGTGGTTTTTCAACACTAACACAAGGGCGAAAAGTGGTTTTTCAACACTAACACAAGTGCGAAAAGTGGTTTTTCAACACTAACAAATGTACGAAAAGTGGTTTTTCAACACTATCACAAGTGCAAAAAGTGTTTTTTCCACACTAATACAAGTACAAATGTGGTTTCCTGCACCAACACAAGTGCGAAAAGTGGTTTTTCAACACTAACACAAGTGCAAAAAGTGGTTTTTCAACACTAACACAAGTGCGAAAAGTGGTTTTTCCACACTAATACAAGTGCAAAAGTGGTTTCCTGCACCAACACAGGTGCAAAAAGTGGTTTTTCAACACTAACACAAGTGCGAAAAGTGGTTTTTCAACACTATCAAAAGTGCAAAAAGTGGTTTTTTCCACACTAATACAAGTGCAAAAGTGGTTTCCTGCACCAACACAACTGCGAAAAGTGGTTTTTCAACACTAACACAAGTGCGAAAAGTGGTTTTTCAACACTAACACAAGTGCGAAAAGTGGTTTTTCAACACTATCACAAGTGCAAAAAGTGTTTTTTCCACACTAATACAAGTGCAAAAGTGGTTTCCTGCACCAACACAAGTGCAAAAAGTGGTTTTTCAACACTAACACAAGTGCGAAAAGTGGTTTTTCAACACTAACACAAGTGCGAAAAGTGGTTTTTCCACACTAATACAAGTCCAAAAGTGGTTTCCTGCACCAACACAAGTGCGAAAAGTGGTTTTTCAACACTAACACAAGGGCGAAAAGTGGTTTTTCAACACTAACAAATGTGCGAAAAGTGGTTTTTCAACACTATCACAAGTGCAAAAAGTGTTTTTTCCACACTAATACAAGTGCAAATGTGGTTTCCTGCACCAACACAAGTGCGAAAAGTGGTTTTTCAACACTGACACAAGTGCAAAAAGTGGTTTTTCAACACTAACACAAGTGCGAAAAGTGGTTTTTCCACACTAATACAAGTGCAAAAGTGGTTTCCTGCACCAACACAGGTGCGAAAAGTGGTTTTTCAACACTAACACAAGTGCGAAAAGTGGTTTTTCAACACTATCAAAAGTGCAAAAAGTGGTTTTTTCCACACTAATACAAGTGCAAAAGTGGTTTCCTGCACCAACACAAGTGCGAAAAGTGGTTTTTCAACACTAACACAAGTGCGAAAAGTGGTTTTTCAACACTAACACAAGTGCGAAAAGTGGTTTTTCAACACTATCACAAGTGCAAAAAGTGTTTTTTCCACACTAATACAAGTGCAAAAGTGGTTTCCTGCACCAACACAAGTGCGAAAAGTGGTTTTTCAACACTAACACAAGTGCGAAAAGTGGTTTTTCAACACTAACACAAGTGCGAAAAGTGGTTTTTCCACACTAATACAAGTGCAAAAGTGGTTTCCTGCACCAACACAAGTGCGAAAAGTGGTTTTTCAACACTAACACAAGTGCGAAAAGTGGTTTTTCAACACTAAAACAAGTGCGAAAAGTGGTTTTTCAACACTATCACAAGTGCAAAAAGTGTTTTTTCCACACTAATACAAGTGCAAAAGTGGTTTCCTGCACCAACACAAGTGCGAAAAGTGATTTTTCAACACTAACACAAGTGCGAAAAGTGGTTTTTCAACACTATCACAAGTGCAAAAAGTGTTTTTTCCACACTAATGCAAGTGCAAAAGTGGTTTCCTGCACCAACACAGGTGCGAAAAGTGGTTTTTCAACACTAACAAATGTGCGAAAAGTGGTTTTTCAACACTAACACAAGTGCTAAAAGTGGTTTATCAACACTAACACAAGTGCGAAAAGTGTTTTTTCCACACTAATACAAGTGCAAAAGTGGTTTCCTGCACCAACACAAGTGCGAAAAGTGGTTTTTCAACACTAACACAAGTGCGAAAAGTGTTTTTTCCACACTAATACAAGTGCAAAAGTGGTGTCCTGCACCAACACAAGTGCGAAAAGTGGTTTTTCAACACTAACACAAGTGCGAAAAGTGGTTTTACAACACTAACACAAGTGCGAAAAGTGGTTTTTCAACACTAACACAAGTGCGAAAAGTGGTTTTTCCACACTAATACAAGTGCAAAAGTGGTTTCCTGCACCAACACAAGTGCGAAAAGTGGTTTTTCAACACTAACACAAGTGCGAAAAGTGGTTTTTCAACACTAACACAAGTGCGAAAAGTGGTTTTTCAACACTATCACAAGTGCAAAAAGTGTTTTTTCCACACTAATACAAGTGCAAAAGTGGTTTCCTGCACCAACACAAGTGCGAAAAGTGGTTTTTCAACACTAACACAAGTGCGAAAAGTGGTTTTTCAACACTAACACAAGTGCGAAAAGTGGATTTTCCACACTAATACAAGTGCAAAAGTGGTTTCCTGCACCAACACAAGTGCGAAAAGTGGTTTTTCAACACTAACACAAGTGCGAAAATTGGTTTTTCAACACTATCACAAGTGCAAAAAGTGGTTTTTCCACACTAATACAAGTGCAAAAGTGGTTTCCTGCACCAACACAAGTGCGAAAAGTGGTTTTTCAACACTAACAAATGTGTGAAAAGTGGTTTTTCAACACTAACACAAGTGCGAAAAGTGGTTTATCAACACTAACACAAGTGCAAAAAGTGTTTTTCCACACTAATACAAGTGCAAAAGTGGTTTCCTGCACCAACACAAGTGCGAAAAGTGGTTTTTCAACACTAACAAATGTGCGAAAAGTGGTTTTTCAACACTAACACAAGTGCGAAAAATGATTTTTCAACACTAACACAAGTGCGAAAAGTGGTTTTTCAACACTATCACAAGTGCAAAAAGTGGTTTTTCCACACTAATACAAGTGCAAAAGTGGTTTCCTGCACCAACACAAGTGCGAAAAGTGGTTTTTCAACACTAACACAAGGGTGAAAAGTGGTTTTTCAACACTAACACAAGTGCGAAAAGTGGTTTTTCAACACTATCACAAGTGCAAAAAGTGTTTTTTCCACACTAATACAAGTGCAAAAGTGGTTTCCTGCACCAACACAAGTGCGAAAAGTGGTTTTTCAACACTAACACAAGTGCGAAAAGTGGTTTTTCAACACTAACACAAGTACGAAAAGTGGTTTTTCCACACTAATACAAGTGCAAAAGTGGTTTCCTGCACCAACACAAATGCGAAAAGTGGTTTTTCAACACTAACACAAGTGCGAAAAGTGGTTTTTCAACACTATCACAAGTGCAAAAAGTGTTTTTTCCACATTAATACAAGTGCAAAAGTGGTTTCCTGCACCAACACAAGTGCGAAAAGTGGTTTTTCAACACTAACAAATGTGCGAAAAGTGGTTTTTCAACACTAACACAAGTGCGAAAAGTGGTTTATCAACACTAACACAAGTGCAAAAAGTGTTTTTTCCACACTAATACAAGTGCAAAAGTGGTTTCCTGCACCAACACAAGTGCGAAAAGTGGTTTTTCAACACTAACAAATGTGCGAAAAGTGGTTTTTCAACACTAACACTAGGGTGGGCTTCAAAAAAGCAAAATGCTGATTCTCTCCGGGACATGGTCTATTTTTGTTCCTTTTGGTGTCAAAGGAAACCACACCAAATTTGAATGGAATCCAATAATATTTAGGGGTGCCACATCAGTGATGAATTTTCCCCCATGCAAAAATAGGAATTCCCATTTTTTGGGCTGTATATACACAAAATAAATACATAATTATAGATATACATTAAATATAATATTACAAATAAATATATAGTAAATATACATTAAATAATAAATATACATAAATACACATTATACATTATATATATACAATATATTATACATACAGTTTTGAGACTTCCTATGATCACTATCTGGGCAATTTTCATGCATGTTTTGTACAGGTTCCCGGGGTCAGGGGTACGCTTTTTTAGTGTGTAATATGTAGGCCTAACTTATTGACTGTGGCTCTTTTGTAGAGAGTGACCCTGTGGAGTAAGAATTAACAGGATTTTACCCACATTCTTGCGTATTTTGCAGATATGGCATGTGCTAGTACCAGTGTTTCATTGAAAACTCGGGCTCAGGATAATGTGTATCTCATTGGGTCCACTTCTGGAGATGCCATCAAAGGTGCCAAGCTCCCGACTGTGCATCAATTTCTTGTCCTGTTTTTCCATCACCTGAAGAAGGAGAATCGCACTGCCCGGGAGAGTGCAACCCTCACCATTGAAGAGGTTGTGAAGTTCTGGGAAAAAGCTCACCTACCTACAACGACGAAGCAGCACTGCATCCATCGTTTGGAGAGGCTATATGAAGAATGGAGGAGCCTCCAAAAAGGTGCAAAGCGGGGTGGTGCGACCCAAGAGAAAAAGGAAGCATCCTTCAAGGCCTCCTTGGAGAAGACGTTTGATCTTAGGCATGCAGATTCGTAGGCCATAATCACCAACCCCGAGGACAGGAAGTTTCTTCACGATCAATTCTCAGAGAGGAAGGCTTCAATGGGATCTGTAGACACTGTGTTGGAAGCAAAAACGTTCTTGTGTGTTTGAAAGATCAGCAGCCACGAGATGATTATCGTGAACTCCTAGAACTGACTGTCATCTACATGGCAGGAATCCCACCTCGTGGAATCCGGATCATGGCTCCAGGAGCAATGCACAGAGCCAGATGGATGGCAAAAGCACTATATTCACTACAGGTGTTCATGTTTCGGTCAGAGTTCCACTTGACACTTCGAGAGGCGAGAGAACTCCGAGCCTTCAACATTTTTGTCTGCCTTGTGTATGTACAGGCTTGGTTTCGGGCTCCACAAGCTATTGAGGCTCCCCTGAATGACATTAACCTCTTCAAGAAGTTGGAAAAGTTTGAACAAATCAATCAGAAGATGGCTCAGGCAGCCTTGAAGGCACTTGGCCGCCACACGTGGTACATGAGCCCAGTACTAGTGGCATTTGCATTCTTTGACACCAGAATTGACAAAGAAAGCAAGATCAATATGATTGAAGCATTGAAAAATGACGGTGAAAACCCCTCTCCAAAGAGACCAGCTATCAAACGAGGAACCGCCCTGTCAATCGCTGGCGTCATAACAAAACACACTAAGCATTTCTTCAGCATCCTAGGGACCCCAACTGATTGGATGGATAAGGATCCTGGTTCATGGGAGCAAGAAACCAGCTTTCAGGAAGCAAAGAAAGCCGCCAGTGGCTTAGTCGTGGTGAACGACAGGGCAGAAAGGGGTGTCGCATTGATACAAGACTACAATAAGCTCCTTACAAAGGATGAAGAGCAAAAGCAAGCTCTGCTCCAAGTTGTTGCTGCTCACAGGAAGATGTACCCCGATGCCAAGAAGGCAACAGTGGTGAAACAGGCCCAGAAATAGGAGTTACATTTCTCATTATATTTGGGTTTTTTAATATTATGTGATATGGTGTCTCTTCATTTTATGAACTGAACATTTGGATTGTTATCATTGAATTTGAGTTTTCATAGCAATATAGTGCTATTTGTGCAGCTATTGTAACTTGTGTTTGCTAGAATACAAAGAAAGTGAGTGGAGGGTGGATTTTCATTAAACAAACTTCTGGTTTTGCTTTCGATCCATATATAGAAAAGTTTTGTAGACACCTTTAGTTTGAAGGCTGATGTGGCACCCCTAAATAAAATCAGATTGCTTTCATATTTGGTGTCTTTTCATTTTGGAACAAAAGGAACAACATAAAGCCATGTCCCAGTAAATATGTTAAAAAAATTATTTTGAGCACCACCCTAACTAACACAAGTGCGAAAAGTGGTTTATCAACACTAACACAAGTGCGAAAAGTGGTTTTTCCACACTAATACAAGTGCAAAAGTGGTTTCCTGCACCAACACAAGTGCGAAAAGTGGTTTTTCAATACTAACACAAGTGCGAAAAGTGGTTTTTCAACACTATCACAAGTGCGAAAAGTGGTTTTTCCACACTAATACAAGTGCAAAAGTGGTTTCCTGCACCAACACAAGTGCGAAAAGTGGTTTTTCAACACTAACACAAGTGCGAAAAGTGTTTTTTCCACACTAATACAAGTGCAAAAGTGGTGTCCTGCACCAACACAAGTGCGAAAAGTGGTTTTTCAACACTAACACAAGTGCGAAAAGTGGTTTTACAACACTAACACAAGTGCGAAAAGTGGTTTTTCAACACTAACACAAGTGCGAAAAGTGGTTTTTCCACACTAATACAAGTGCAAAAGTGGTTTCCTGCACCAACACAAGTGCGAAAAGTGGTTTTTCAACACTAACACAAGTGCGAAAAGTGGTTTTTCAACACTAACACAAGTGCGAAAAGTGGTTTTTCAACACTATCACAAGTGCAAAAAGTGTTTTTTCCACACTAATACAAGTGCAAAAGTGGTTTCCTGCACCAACACAAGTGCGAAAAGTGGTTTTTCAACACTAACACAAGTGCGAAAAGTGGTTTTTCAACACTAACACAAGTGCGAAAAGTGGATTTTCCACACTAATACAAGTGCAAAAGTGGTTTCCTGCACCAACACAAGTGCGAAAAGTGGTTTTTCAACACTAACACAAGTGCGAAAATTGGTTTTTCAACACTATCACAAGTGCAAAAAGTGGTTTTTCCACACTAATACAAGTGCAAAAGTGGTTTCCTGCACCAACACAAGTGCGAAAAGTGGTTTTTCAACACTAACAAATGTGTGAAAAGTGGTTTTTCAACACTAACACAAGTGCGAAAAGTGGTTTATCAACACTAACACAAGTGCAAAAAGTGTTTTTCCACACTAATACAAGTGCAAAAGTGGTTTCCTGCACCAACACAAGTGCGAAAAGTGGTTTTTCAACACTAACAAATGTGCGAAAAGTGGTTTTTCAACACTAACACAAGTGCGAAAAATGATTTTTCAACACTAACACAAGTGCGAAAAGTGGTTTTTCAACACTATCACAAGTGCAAAAAGTGGTTTTTCCACACTAATACAAGTGCAAAAGTGGTTTCCTGCACCAACACAAGTGCGAAAAGTGGTTTTTCAACACTAACACAAGGGTGAAAAGTGGTTTTTCAACACTAACACAAGTGCGAAAAGTGGTTTTTCAACACTATCACAAGTGCAAAAAGTGTTTTTTCCACACTAATACAAGTGCAAAAGTGGTTTCCTGCACCAACACAAGTGCGAAAAGTGGTTTTTCAACACTAACACAAGTGCGAAAAGTGGTTTTTCAACACTAACACAAGTACGAAAAGTGGTTTTTCCACACTAATACAAGTGCAAAAGTGGTTTCCTGCACCAACACAAATGCGAAAAGTGGTTTTTCAACACTAACACAAGTGCGAAAAGTGGTTTTTCAACACTATCACAAGTGCAAAAAGTGTTTTTTCCACATTAATACAAGTGCAAAAGTGGTTTCCTGCACCAACACAAGTGCGAAAAGTGGTTTTTCAACACTAACAAATGTGCGAAAAGTGGTTTTTCAACACTAACACAAGTGCGAAAAGTGGTTTATCAACACTAACACAAGTGCAAAAAGTGTTTTTTCCACACTAATACAAGTGCAAAAGTGGTTTCCTGCACCAACACAAGTGCGAAAAGTGGTTTTTCAACACTAACAAATGTGCGAAAAGTGGTTTTTCAACACTAACACTAGGGTGGGCTTCAAAAAAGCAAAATGCTGATTCTCTCCGGGACATGGTCTATTTTTGTTCCTTTTGGTGTCAAAGGAAACCACACCAAATTTGAATGGAATCCAATAATATTTAGGGGTGCCACATCAGTGATGAATTTTCCCCCATGCAAAAATAGGAATTCCCATTTTTTGGGCTGTATATACACAAAATAAATACATAATTATAGATATACATTAAATATAATATTACAAATAAATATATAGTAAATATACATTAAATAATAAATATACATAAATACACATTATACATTATATATATACAATATATTATACATACAGTTTTGAGACTTCCTATGATCACTATCTGGGCAATTTTCATGCATGTTTTGTACAGGTTCCCGGGGTCAGGGGTACGCTTTTTTAGTGTGTAATATGTAGGCCTAACTTATTGACTGTGGCTCTTTTGTAGAGAGTGACCCTGTGGAGTAAGAATTAACAGGATTTTACCCACATTCTTGCGTATTTTGCAGATATGGCATGTGCTAGTACCAGTGTTTCATTGAAAACTCGGGCTCAGGATAATGTGTATCTCATTGGGTCCACTTCTGGAGATGCCATCAAAGGTGCCAAGCTCCCGACTGTGCATCAATTTCTTGTCCTGTTTTTCCATCACCTGAAGAAGGAGAATCGCACTGCCCG
This sequence comes from Myxine glutinosa, assembly GCF_964187855.1. Classification (NCBI taxonomy): domain Eukaryota; kingdom Metazoa; phylum Chordata; class Myxini; order Myxiniformes; family Myxinidae; genus Myxine; species Myxine glutinosa. The sequence continues at coordinate 39,151 of NW_027618605.1, read as the reverse complement.
GGAGAGTGCAACCCTCACCATTGAAGAGGTTGTGAAGTTCTGGGAAAAAGCTCACCTACCTACAACGACGAAGCAGCACTGCATCCATCGTTTGGAGAGGCTATATGAAGAATGGAGGAGCCTCCAAAAAGGTGCAAAGCGGGGTGGTGCGACCCAAGAGAAAAAGGAAGCATCCTTCAAGGCCTCCTTGGAGAAGACGTTTGATCTTAGGCATGCAGATTCGTAGGCCATAATCACCAACCCCGAGGACAGGAAGTTTCTTCACGATCAATTCTCAGAGAGGAAGGCTTCAATGGGATCTGTAGACACTGTGTTGGAAGCAAAAACGTTCTTGTGTGTTTGAAAGATCAGCAGCCACGAGATGATTATCGTGAACTCCTAGAACTGACTGTCATCTACATGGCAGGAATCCCACCTCGTGGAATCCGGATCATGGCTCCAGGAGCAATGCACAGAGCCAGATGGATGGCAAAAGCACTATATTCACTACAGGTGTTCATGTTTCGGTCAGAGTTCCACTTGACACTTCGAGAGGCGAGAGAACTCCGAGCCTTCAACATTTTTGTCTGCCTTGTGTATGTACAGGCTTGGTTTCGGGCTCCACAAGCTATTGAGGCTCCCCTGAATGACATTAACCTCTTCAAGAAGTTGGAAAAGTTTGAACAAATCAATCAGAAGATGGCTCAGGCAGCCTTGAAGGCACTTGGCCGCCACACGTGGTACATGAGCCCAGTACTAGTGGCATTTGCATTCTTTGACACCAGAATTGACAAAGAAAGCAAGATCAATATGATTGAAGCATTGAAAAATGACGGTGAAAACCCCTCTCCAAAGAGACCAGCTATCAAACGAGGAACCGCCCTGTCAATCGCTGGCGTCATAACAAAACACACTAAGCATTTCTTCAGCATCCTAGGGACCCCAACTGATTGGATGGATAAGGATCCTGGTTCATGGGAGCAAGAAACCAGCTTTCAGGAAGCAAAGAAAGCCGCCAGTGGCTTAGTCGTGGTGAACGACAGGGCAGAAAGGGGTGTCGCATTGATACAAGACTACAATAAGCTCCTTACAAAGGATGAAGAGCAAAAGCAAGCTCTGCTCCAAGTTGTTGCTGCTCACAGGAAGATGTACCCCGATGCCAAGAAGGCAACAGTGGTGAAACAGGCCCAGAAATAGGAGTTACATTTCTCATTATATTTGGGTTTTTTAATATTATGTGATATGGTGTCTCTTCATTTTATGAACTGAACATTTGGATTGTTATCATTGAATTTGAGTTTTCATAGCAATATAGTGCTATTTGTGCAGCTATTGTAACTTGTGTTTGCTAGAATACAAAGAAAGTGAGTGGAGGGTGGATTTTCATTAAACAAACTTCTGGTTTTGCTTTCGATCCATATATAGAAAAGTTTTGTAGACACCTTTAGTTTGAAGGCTGATGTGGCACCCCTAAATAAAATCAGATTGCTTTCATATTTGGTGTCTTTTCATTTTGGAACAAAAGGAACAACATAAAGCCATGTCCCAGTAAATATGTTAAAAAAATTATTTTGAGCACCACCCTAACTAACACAAGTGCGAAAAGTGGTTTATCAACACTAACACAAGTGCGAAAAGTGGTTTTTCCACACTAATACAAGTGCAAAAGTGGTTTCCTGCACCAACACAAGTGCGAAAAGTGGTTTTTCAATACTAACACAAGTGCGAAAAGTGGTTTTTCAACACTATCACAAGTGCGAAAAGTGGTTTTTCCACACTAATACAAGTGCAAAAGTGGTTTCCTGCACCAACACAAGTGCGAAAAGTGGTTTTTCAACACTAACAAATGTGCGAAAAGTGGTTTTTCAACACTAACACAAGTGCGAAAAGTGGTTTATCAACACTAACACAAGTGCGAAAAGTGGTTTTTCCACACTAATACAAGTGCAAAAGTGGTTTCCTGCACCAACACAAGTGCGAAAAGTGGTTTTTCAATACTAACACAAGTGCGAAAAGTGGTTTTTCAACACTATCACAAGTGCGAAAAGTGGTTTTTCCACACTAATACAAGTGCAAAAGTGGTTTCCTGCACCAACACAAGTGCGAAAAGTGATTTTTCAACACTAACACAAGTGCAAAAAGTGGTTTTTCAACACTATCACAAGTGCAAAAAGTGTTTTTTCCACACTAATACAAGTGCAAAAGTGGTGTCCTGCACCAACACAATTGCGAAAAGTGGTTTTTCAACACTAACAAATGTGCGAAAAGTGGTTTTTCAACACTAACACAAGTGCGAAAAGTGGTTTATCAACACTAACACAAGTGCGAAAAGTGTTTTTTCCACACTAATACAAGTGCAAAAGTGGTTTCCTGCACCAACACAAGTGCGAAAAGTGGTTTTTCAACACTAACACAAGGGCGAAAAGTGGTTTTTCAACACTAACACAAGTGCGAAAAGTGGTTTTTCAACACTAACAAATGTACGAAAAGTGGTTTTTCAACACTATCACAAGTGCAAAAAGTGTTTTTTCCACACTAATACAAGTACAAATGTGGTTTCCTGCACCAACACAAGTGCGAAAAGTGGTTTTTCAACACTAACACAAGTGCAAAAAGTGGTTTTTCAACACTAACACAAGTGCGAAAAGTGGTTTTTCCACACTAATACAAGTGCAAAAGTGGTTTCCTGCACCAACACAGGTGCAAAAAGTGGTTTTTCAACACTAACACAAGTGCGAAAAGTGGTTTTTCAACACTATCAAAAGTGCAAAAAGTGGTTTTTTCCACACTAATACAAGTGCAAAAGTGGTTTCCTGCACCAACACAACTGCGAAAAGTGGTTTTTCAACACTAACACAAGTGCGAAAAGTGGTTTTTCAACACTAACACAAGTGCGAAAAGTGGTTTTTCAACACTATCACAAGTGCAAAAAGTGTTTTTTCCACACTAATACAAGTGCAAAAGTGGTTTCCTGCACCAACACAAGTGCAAAAAGTGGTTTTTCAACACTAACACAAGTGCGAAAAGTGGTTTTTCAACACTAACACAAGTGCGAAAAGTGGTTTTTCCACACTAATACAAGTCCAAAAGTGGTTTCCTGCACCAACACAAGTGCGAAAAGTGGTTTTTCAACACTAACACAAGGGCGAAAAGTGGTTTTTCAACACTAACACAAGTGCGAAAAGTGGTTTTTCAACACTAACAAATGTGCGAAAAGTGGTTTTTCAACACTATCACAAGTGCAAAAAGTGTTTTTTCCACACTAATACAAGTGCAAATGTGGTTTCCTGCACCAACACAAGTGCGAAAAGTGGTTTTTCAACACTGACACAAGTGCAAAAAGTGGTTTTTCAACACTAACACAAGTGCGAAAAGTGGTTTTTCCACACTAATACAAGTGCAAAAGTGGTTTCCTGCACCAACACAGGTGCGAAAAGTGGTTTTTCAACACTAACACAAGTGCGTAAAGTGGTTTTTCAACACTAACACAAGTGCGAAAAGTGGATTTTCCACACTAATACAAGTGCAAAAGTGGTTTCCTGCACCAACACAAGTGCGAAAAGTGGTTTTTCAATACTAACACAAGTGCGAAAAGTGGTTTTTCAACACTATCACAAGTGCGAAAAGTGGTTTTTCCACACTAATACAAGTGCAAAAGTGGTTTCCTGCACCAACACAAGTGCGAAAAGTGGTTTTTCAACACTAACAAATGTGCGAAAAGTGGTTTTTCAACACTAACACAAGTGCGAAAAGTGGTTTATCAACACTAACACAAGCGCGAAAAGTGGTTTTTCCACACTAATACAAGTGCAAAAGTGGTTTCCTGCACCAACACAAGTGCGAAAAGTGGTTTTTCAATACTAACACAAGTGCGAAAAGTGGTTTTTCAACACTATCACAAGTGCGAAAAGTGGTTTTTCCACACTAATACAAGTGCAAAAGTGGTTTCCTGCACCAACACAAGTGCGAAAAGTGATTTTTCAACACTAACACAAGTGCAAAAAGTGGTTTTTCAACACTATCACAAGTGCAAAAAGTGTTTTTTCCACACTAATACAAGTGCAAAAGTGGTGTCCTGCACCAACACAATTGCGAAAAGTGGTTTTTCAACACTAACAAATGTGCGAAAAGTGGTTTTTCAACACTAACACAAGTGCGAAAAGTGGTTTATCAACACTAACACAAGTGCGAAAAGTGTTTTTTCCACACTAATACAAGTGCAAAAGTGGTTTCCTGCACCAACACAAGTGCGAAAAGTGGTTTTTCAACACTAACACAAGGGCGAAAAGTGGTTTTTCAACACTAACACAAGTGCGAAAAGTGGTTTTTCAACACTAACAAATGTACGAAAAGTGGTTTTTCAACACTATCACAAGTGCAAAAAGTGTTTTTTCCACACTAATACAAGTACAAATGTGGTTTCCTGCACCAACACAAGTGCGAAAAGTGGTTTTTCAACACTAACACAAGTGCAAAAAGTGGTTTTTCAACACTAACACAAGTGCGAAAAGTGGTTTTTCCACACTAATACAAGTGCAAAAGTGGTTTCCTGCACCAACACAGGTGCAAAAAGTGGTTTTTCAACACTAACACAAGTGCGAAAAGTGGTTTTTCAACACTATCAAAAGTGCAAAAAGTGGTTTTTTCCACACTAATACAAGTGCAAAAGTGGTTTCCTGCACCAACACAACTGCGAAAAGTGGTTTTTCAACACTAACACAAGTGCGAAAAGTGGTTTTTCAACACTAACACAAGTGCGAAAAGTGGTTTTTCAACACTATCACAAGTGCAAAAAGTGTTTTTTCCACACTAATACAAGTGCAAAAGTGGTTTCCTGCACCAACACAAGTGCAAAAAGTGGTTTTTCAACACTAACACAAGTGCGAAATGTGGTTTTTCAACACTAACACAAGTGCGAAAAGTGGTTTTTCCACACTAATACAAGTCCAAAAGTGGTTTCCTGCACCAACACAAGTGCGAAAAGTGGTTTTTCAACACTAACACAAGGGCGAAAAGTGGTTTTTCAACACTAACACAAGTGCGAAAAGTGGTTTTTCAACACTAACAAATGTGCGAAAAGTGGTTTTTCAACACTATCACAAGTGCAAAAAGTGTTTTTTCCACACTAATACAAGTGCAAATGTGGTTTCCTGCACCAACACAAGTGCGAAAAGTGGTTTTTCAACACTGACACAAGTGCAAAAAGTGGTTTTTCAACACTAACACAAGTGCGAAAAGTGGTTTTTCCACACTAATACAAGTGCAAAAGTGGTTTCCTGCACCAACACAGGTGCGAAAAGTGGTTTTTCAACACTAACACAAGTGCGAAAAGTGGTTTTTCAACACTATCAAAAGTGCAAAAAGTGGTTTTTTCCACACTAATACAAGTGCAAAAGTGGTTTCCTGCACCAACACAAGTGCGAAAAGTGGTTTTTCAACACTAACACAAGTGCGAAAAGTGGTTTTTCAACACTAACACAAGTGCGAAAAGTGGTTTTTCAACACTATCACAAGTGCAAAAAGTGTTTTTTCCACACTAATACAAGTGCAAAAGTGGTTTCCTGCACCAACACAAGTGCGAAAAGTGGTTTTTCAACACTAACACAAGTGCGAAAAGTGGTTTTTCAACACTAACACAAGTGCGAAAAGTGGTTTTTCCACACTAATACAAGTGCAAAAGTGGTTTCCTGCACCAACACAAGTGCGAAAAGTGGTTTTTCAACACTAACACAAGTGCGAAAAGTGGTTTTTCAACACTAAAACAAGTGCGAAAAGTGGTTTTTCAACACTATCACAAGTGCAAAAAGTGTTTTTTCCACACTAATACAAGTGCAAAAGTGGTTTCCTGCACCAACACAAGTGCGAAAAGTGATTTTTCAACACTAACACAAGTGCGAAAAGTGGTTTTTCAACACTATCACAAGTGCAAAAAGTGTTTTTTCCACACTAATGCAAGTGCAAAAGTGGTTTCCTGCACCAACACAGGTGCGAAAAGTGGTTTTTCAACACTAACAAATGTGCGAAAAGTGGTTTTTCAACACTAACACAAGTGCTAAAAGTGGTTTATCAACACTAACACAAGTGCGAAAAGTGTTTTTTCCACACTAATACAAGTGCAAAAGTGGTTTCCTGCACCAACACAAGTGCGAAAAGTGGTTTTTCAACACTAACACAAGTGCGAAAAGTGTTTTTTCCACACTAATACAAGTGCAAAAGTGGTGTCCTGCACCAACACAAGTGCGAAAAGTGGTTTTTCAACACTAACACAAGTGCGAAAAGTGGTTTTACAACACTAACACAAGTGCGAAAAGTGGTTTTTTACACTAACACAAGTGCGAAAAGTGGTTTTTCCACACTAATACAAGTGCAAAAGTGGTTTCCTGCACCAACACAAGTGCGAAAAGTGGTTTTTCAACACTAACACAAGTGCAAAAAGTGGTTTTTCAACACTAACACAAGTGCGAAAAGTGGTTTTTCAACACTATCACAAGTGCAAAAAGTGTTTTTTCCACACTAATACAAGTGCAAAAGTGGTTTCCTGCACCAACACAAGTGCGAAAAGTGGTTTTTCAACACTAACACAAGTGCGAAAAGTGGTTTTTCAACACTAACACAAGTGCGAAAAGTGGTTTATCAACACTAACACAAGTGCAAAAAGTGTTTTTTCCACACTAATACAAGTGCAAAAGTGGTTTCCTGCACCAACACAAGTGCGAAAAGTGGTTTTTCAACACTAACAAATGTGCGAAAAGTGGTTTTTCAACACTAACACAAGTGCGAAAAGTGGTTTATCAACACTAACACAAGTGCGAAAAGTGGTTTTTCCACACTAATACAAGTGCAAAAGTGGTTTCCTGCACCAACACAAGTGCGAAAAGTGGTTTTTCAATACTAACACAAGTGCGAAAAGTGGTTTTTCAACACTATCACAAGTGCGAAAAGTGGTTTTTCCACACTAATACAAGTGCAAAAGTGGTTTCCTGCACCAACACAAGTGCGAAAAGTGATTTTTCAACACTAACACAAGTGCAAAAAGTGGTTTTTCAACACTATCACAAGTGCAAAAAGTGTTTTTTCCACACTAATACAAGTGCAAAAGTGGTGTCCTGCACCAACACAATTGCGAAAAGTGGTTTTTCAACACTAACAAATGTGCGAAAAGTGGTTTTTCAACACTAACACAAGTGCGAAAAGTGGTTTATCAACACTAACACAAGTGCGAAAAGTGTTTTTTCCACACTAATACAAGTGCAAAAGTGGTTTCCTGCACCAACACAAGTGCGAAAAGTGGTTTTTCAACACTAACACAAGGGCGAAAAGTGGTTTTTCAACACTAACACAAGTGCGAAAAGTGGTTTTTCAACACTAACAAATGTACGAAAAGTGGTTTTTCAACACTATCACAAGTGCAAAAAGTGTTTTTTCCACACTAATACAAGTACAAATGTGGTTTCCTGCACCAACACAAGTGCGAAAAGTGGTTTTTCAACACTAACACAAGTGCAAAAAGTGGTTTTTCAACACTAACACAAGTGCGAAAAGTGGTTTTTCCACACTAATACAAGTGCAAAAGTGGTTTCCTGCACCAACACAGGTGCAAAAAGTGGTTTTTCAACACTAACACAAGTGCGAAAAGTGGTTTTTCAACACTATCAAAAGTGCAAAAAGTGGTTTTTTCCACACTAATACAAGTGCAAAAGTGGTTTCCTGCACCAACACAACTGCGAAAAGTGGTTTTTCAACACTAACACAAGTGCGAAAAGTGGTTTTTCAACACTAACACAAGTGCGAAAAGTGGTTTTTCAACACTATCACAAGTGCAAAAAGTGTTTTTTCCACACTAATACAAGTGCAAAAGTGGTTTCCTGAACCAACACAAGTGCAAAAAGTGGTTTTTCAACACTAACACAAGTGCGAAAAGTGGTTTTTCAACACTAACACAAGTGCGAAAAGTGGTTTTTCCACACTAATACAAGTCCAAAAGTGGTTTCCTGCACCAACACAAGTGCGAAAAGTGGTTTTTCAACACTAACACAAGGGCGAAAAGTGGTTTTTCAACACTAACACAAGTGCGAAAAGTGGTTTTTCAACACTAACAAATGTGCGAAAAGTGGTTTTTCAACACTATCACAAGTGCAAAAAGTGTTTTTTCCACACTAATACAAGTGCAAATGTGGTTTCCTGCACCAACACAAGTGCGAAAAGTGGTTTTTCAACACTGACACAAGTGCAAAAAGTGGTTTTTCAACACTAACACAAGTGCGAAAAGTGGTTTTTCCACACTAATACAAGTGCAAAAGTGGTTTCCTGCACCAACACAGGTGCGAAAAGTGGTTTTTCAACACTAACACAAGTGCGAAAAGTGGTTTTTCAACACTATCAAAAGTGCAAAAAGTGGTTTTTCCACACTAATACAAGTGCAAAAGTGGTTTCCTGCACCAACACAAGTGCGAAAAGTGGTTTTTCAACACTAACACAAGTGCGAAAAGTGGTTTTTCAACACTAACACAAGTGCGAAAAGTGGTTTTTCAACACTATCACAAGTGCAAAAAGTGTTTTTTCCACACTAATACAAGTGCAAAAGTGGTTTCCTGCACCAACACAAGTGCGAAAAGTGGTTTTTCAACACTAACACAAGTGCGAAAAGTGGTTTTTCAACACTAACACAAGTGCGAAAAGTGGTTTTTCCACACTAATACAAGTGCAAAAGTGGTTTCCTGCACCAACACAAGTGCGAAAAGTGGTTTTTCAACACTAACACAAGTGCGAAAAGTGGTTTTTCAACACTAAAACAAGTGCGAAAAGTGGTTTTTCAACACTATCACAAGTGCAAAAAGTGTTTTTTCCACACTAATACAAGTGCAAAAGTGGTTTCCTGCACCAACACAAGTGCGAAAAGTGATTTTTCAACACTAACACAAGTGCGAAAAGTGGTTTTTCAACACTATCACAAGTGCAAAAAGTGTTTTTTCCACACTAATGCAAGTGCAAAAGTGGTTTCCTGCACCAACACAGGTGCGAAAAGTGGTTTTTCAACACTAACAAATGTGCGAAAAGTGGTTTTTCAACACTAACACAAGTGCTAAAAGTGGTTTATCAACACTAACACAAGTGCGAAAAGTGTTTTTTCCACACTAATACAAGTGCAAAAGTGGTTTCCTGCACCAACACAAGTGCGAAAAGTGGTTTTTCAACACTAACACAAGTGCGAAAAGTGTTTTTTCCACACTAATACAAGTGCAAAAGTGGTGTCCTGCACCAACACAAGTGCGAAAAGTGGTTTTTCAACACTAACACAAGTGCGAAAAGTGGTTTTACAACACTAACACAAGTGCGAAAAGTGGTTTTTCAACACTAACACAAGTGCGAAAAGTGGTTTTTCCACACTAATACAAGTGCAAAAGTGGTTTCCTGCACCAACACAAGTGCGAAAAGTGGTTTTTCAACACTAACACAAGTGCGAAAAGTGGTTTTTCAACACTAACACAAGTGCGAAAAGTGGTTTTTCAACACTATCACAAGTGCAAAAAGTGTTTTTTCCACACTAATACAAGTGCAAAAGTGGTTTCCTGCACCAACACAAGTGCGAAAAGTGGTTTTTCAACACTAACACAAGTGCGAAAAGTGGTTTTTCAACACTAACACAAGTGCGAAAAGTGGATTTTCCACACTAATACAAGTGCAAAAGTGGTTTCCTGCACCAACACAAGTGCGAAAAGTGGTTTTTCAACACTAACACAAGTGCGAAAATTGGTTTTTCAACACTATCACAAGTGCAAAAAGTGGTTTTTCCACACTAATACAAGTGCAAAAGTGGTTTCCTGCACCAACACAAGTGCGAAAAGTGGTTTTTCAACACTAACAAATGTGTGAAAAGTGGTTTTTCAACACTAACACAAGTGCGAAAAGTGGTTTATCAACACTAACACAAGTGCAAAAAGTGTTTTTCCACACTAATACAAGTGCAAAAGTGGTTTCCTGCACCAACACAAGTGCGAAAAGTGGTTTTTCAACACTAACAAATGTGCGAAAAGTGGTTTTTCAACACTAACACAAGTGCGAAAAATGATTTTTCAACACTAACACAAGTGCGAAAAGTGGTTTTTCAACACTATCACAAGTGCAAAAAGTGGTTTTTCCACACTAATACAAGTGCAAAAGTGGTTTCCTGCACCAACACAAGTGCGAAAAGTGGTTTTTCAACACTAACACAAGGGTGAAAAGTGGTTTTTCAACACTAACACAAGTGCGAAAAGTGGTTTTTCAACACTATCACAAGTGCAAAAAGTGTTTTTTCCACACTAATACAAGTGCAAAAGTGGTTTCCTGCACCAACACAAGTGCGAAAAGTGGTTTTTCAACACTAACACAAGTGCGAAAAGTGGTTTTTCAACACTAACACAAGTACGAAAAGTGGTTTTTCCACACTAATACAAGTGCAAAAGTGGTTTCCTGCACCAACACAAATGCGAAAAGTGGTTTTTCAACACTAACACAAGTGCGAAAAGTGGTTTTTCAACACTATCACAAGTGCAAAAAGTGTTTTTTCCACATTAATACAAGTGCAAAAGTGGTTTCCTGCACCAACACAAGTGCGAAAAGTGGTTTTTCAACACTAACAAATGTGCGAAAAGTGGTTTTTCAACACTAACACAAGTGCGAAAAGTGGTTTATCAACACTAACACAAGTGCAAAAAGTGTTTTTTCCACACTAATACAAGTGCAAAAGTGGTTTCCTGCACCAACACAAGTGCGAAAAGTGGTTTTTCAACACTAACAAATGTGCGAAAAGTGGTTTTTCAACACTAACACTAGGGTGGGCTTCAAAAAAGCAAAATGCTGATTCTCTCCGGGACATGGTCTATTTTTGTTCCTTTTGGTGTCAAAGGAAACCACACCAAATTTGAATGGAATCCAATAATATTTAGGGGTGCCACATCAGTGATGAATTTTCCCCCATGCAAAAATAGGAATTCCCATTTTTTGGGCTGTATATACACAAAATAAATACATAATTATAGATATACATTAAATATAATATTACAAATAAATATATAGTAAATATACATTAAATAATAAATATACATAAATACACATTATACATTATATATATACAATATATTATACATACAGTTTTGAGACTTCCTATGATCACTATCTGGGCAATTTTCATGCATGTTTTGTACAGGTTCCCGGGGTCAGGGGTACGCTTTTTTAGTGTGTAATATGTAGGCCTAACTTATTGACTGTGGCTCTTTTGTAGAGAGTGACCCTGTGGAGTAAGAATTAACAGGATTTTACCCACATTCTTGCGTATTTTGCAGATATGGCATGTGCTAGTACCAGTGTTTCATTGAAAACTCGGGCTCAGGATAATGTGTATCTCATTGGGTCCACTTCTGGAGATGCCATCAAAGGTGCCAAGCTCCCGACTGTGCATCAATTTCTTGTCCTGTTTTTCCATCACCTGAAGAAGGAGAATCGCACTGCCCGGGAGAGTGCAACCCTCACCATTGAAGAGGTTGTGAAGTTCTGGGAAAAAGCTCACCTACCTACAACGACGAAGCAGCACTGCATCCATCGTTTGGAGAGGCTATATGAAGAATGGAGGAGCCTCCAAAAAGGTGCAAAGCGGGGTGGTGCGACCCAAGAGAAAAAGGAAGCATCCTTCAAGGCCTCCTTGGAGAAGACGTTTGATCTTAGGCAAGCAGATTCGTAGGCCATAATCACCAACCCCGAGGACAGGAAGTTTCTTCACGATCAATTCTCAGAGAGGAAGGCTTCAATGGGATCTGTAGACACTGTGTTGGAAGCAAAAACGTTCTTGTGTGTTTGAAAGATCAGCAGCCACGAGATGATTATCGTGAACTCCTAGAACTGACTGTCATCTACATGGCAGGAATCCCACCTCGTGGAATCCGGATCATGGCTCCAGGAGCAATGCACAGAGCCAGATGGATGGCAAAAGCACTATATTCACTACAGGTGTTCATGTTTCGGTCAGAGTTCCACTTGACACTTCGAGAGGCGAGAGAACTCCGAGCCTTCAACATTTTTGTCTGCCTTGTGTATGTACAGGCTTGGTTTCGGGCTCCACAAGCTATTGAGGCTCCCCTGAATGACATTAACCTCTTCAAGAAGTTGGAAAAGTTTGAACAAATCAATCAGAAGATGGCTCAGGCAGCCTTGAAGGCACTTGGCCGCCACACGTGGTACATGAGCCCAGTACTAGTGGCATTTGCATTCTTTGACACCAGAATTGACAAAGAAAGCAAGATCAATATGATTGAAGCATTGAAAAATGACGGTGAAAACCCCTCTCCAAAGAGACCAGCTATCAAACGAGGAACCGCCCTGTCAATCGCTGGCGTCATAACAAAACACACTAAGCATTTCTTCAGCATCCTAGGGACCCCAACTGATTGGATGGATAAGGATCCTGGTTCATGGGAGCAAGAAACCAGCTTTCAGGAAGCAAAGAAAGCCACCAGTGGCTTAGTCGTGGTGAACGACAGGGCAGAAAGGGGTGTCGCATTGATACAAGACTACAATAAGCTCCTTACAAAGGATGAAGAGCAAAAGCAAGCTCTGCTCCAAGTTGTTGCTGCTCACAGGAAGATGTACCCCGATGCCAAGAAGGCAACAGTGGTGAAACAGGCCCAGAAATAGGAGTTACATTTCTCATTATATTTGGTTTTTTAATATTATGTGATATGGTGTCTCTTCATTTTATGAACTGAACATTTGGATTGTTATCATTGAATTTGAGTTTTCATAGCAATATAGTGCTATTTGTGCAGCTATTGTAACTTGTGTTTGCTAGAATACAAAGAAAGTGAGTGGAGGGTGGATTTTCGTTAAACAAACTTCTGGTTTTGCTTTCGATCCATATATAGAAAAGTTTTGTAGACACCTTTAGTTTGAAGGCTGATGTGGCACCCCTAAATAAAATCAGATTGCTTTCATATTTGGTGTCTTTTCATTTTGGAACAAAAGGAACAACATAAAGCCATGTCCCAGTAAATATGTTAAAAAAATTATTTTGAGCACCACCCTAACTAACACAAGTGCGAAAAGTGGTTTATCAACACTAACACAAGTGCGAAAAGTGGTTTTTCCACACTAATACAAGTGCAAAAGTGGTTTCCTGCACCAACACAAGTGCGAAAAGTGGTTTTTCAATACTAACACAAGTGCGAAAAGTGGTTTTTTCAACACTATCACAAGTGCGAAAAGTGGTTTTTCCACACTAATACAAGTGCAAAAGTGGTTTCCTGCACCAACACAAGTGCGAAAAGTGATTTTTCAACACTAACACAAGTGCAAAAAGTGGTTTTTCAACACTATCACAAGTGCAAAAAGTGTTTTTTTCCACACTAATACAAGTGCAAAAGTGGTGTCCTGCACCAACACAATTGCGAAAAGTGGTTTTTCAACACTAACAAATGTGCGAAAAGTGGTTTTTCAACACTAACACAAGTGCGAAAAGTGGTTTATCAACACTAACACAAGTGCGAAAAGTGTTTTTTCCACACTAATACAAGTGCAAAAGTGGTTTCCTGCACCAACACAAGTGCGAAAAGCGGTTTTTCAACACTAACAAATGTGCGAAAAGTGGTTTTTCAACACTAACACAAGTGCGAAAAGTGGTTTATAAACGCTAACACAAGTGCGAAAAGTGGTTTTTCCACACTAATACAAGTGCAAAAGTGATTTCCTGCACCAACACAAGTGCGAAAAGTGGTTTTTCAACACTAACGCAAGTACGAAAAGTGGTTTTTCAACACTATCACAATTGCGAAAAGTGGTTTTTCCACACTAATACAAGTCCAAAGTGGTTTCCTGCACCAACACAAGTGCGAAAAGTGGTTTTTCAACACTAACACAAGTGCAAAAAGTGGTTTTTCAACACTATCACAAGTGCAAAAAGTGTTTTTTCCACACTAATACAAGTGCAAAAGTGGTTTCCTGCACCAACACAAGTGCGAAAAGTGGTTTTTCAACACTAACACAAGGGCGAAAAGTGGTTTTTCAACACTAACACAAGTGCGAAAAGTGGTTTTTCAACACTAACAAATGTACGAAAAGTGGTTTTTCAACACTATCACAAGTGCAAAAAGTGTTTTTTCCACACTAATACAAGTACAAATGTGGTTTCCTGCACCAACACAAGTGCGAAAAGTGGTTTTTCAACACTAACACAAGTGCAAAAAGTGGTTTTTCAACACTAACACAAGTGCGAAAAGTGGTTTTTCCACACTAATACAAGTGCAAAAGTGGTTTCCTGCACCAACACAGGTGCAAAAAGTGGTTTTTCAACACTAACACAAGTGCGAAAAGTGGTTTTTCAACACTATCAAAAGTGCAAAAAGTGGTTTTTTCCACACTAATACAAGTGCAAAAGTGGTTTCCTGCACCAACACCACTGCGAAAAGTGGTTTTTCAACACTAACACAAGTGCGAAAAGTGGTTTTTCAACACTAACACAAGTGCGAAAAGTGGTTTTTCAACACTATCACAAGTGCAAAAAGTGTTTTTTCCACACTAATACAAGTGCAAAAGTGGTTTCCTGCACCAACACAAGTGCAAAAAGTGGTTTTTCAACACTAACACAAGTGCGAAAAGTGGTTTTTCAACACTAACACAAGTGCGAAAAGTGGTTTTTCCACACTAATACAAGTGCAAAAGTGGTTTCCTGCACAAACACAAGTGCGAAAAGTGATTTTTCAACACTAACACAAGTGCGAAAAGTGGTTTTTCCCACACTAATACAAGTCCAAAAGTGGTTTCTTGCACCAACACAAGTGCGAAAAGTGGTTTTTCAACACTAACACAAGGGCGAAAAGTGGTTTTTCAACACTAACACAAGTGCGAAAAGTGGTTTTTCAACACTAACAAATGTGCGAAAAGTGGTTTTTCAACACTATCACAAGTGCAAAAAGTGTTTTTTCCACACTAATACAAGTGCAAAAGTGGTTTCCTGCACCAACACAAGTGCGAAAAGTGGTTTTTCAACACTAACACAAGTGCGAAAAGTGGTTTTTCAACACTAACAAATGTGCGAAAAGTGGTTTTTCAACACTAACACAAGTGCGAAAAGTGGTTTATCAACACTAACACAAGTGCGAAAAGTGTTTTTTCCACACTAATACAAGTGCAAAAGTGGTTTCCTGCACCAACACAAGTGCGAAAAGTGGTTTTTCAACACTAACAAATGTGCGAAAAGTGGTTTTTCAACACTAACACAAGTGCGAAAAGTGGTTTATCAACACTAACCCAAGTGCGAAAAGTGGTTTTTCCACACTAATACAAGTGCAAAAGTGGTTTCCTGCACCAACACAAGTGCGAAAAGTGGTTTTTCAACACTAACACAAGTGCGAAAAGTGGTTTTTCAACACTATCACAAGTGCGAAAAGTGATTTTTTCCACACTAATACAAGTGCAAAAGTGGTTTCCTGCACCAACACAAGTGCGAAAAGTAATTTTTCAACACTAACACAAGTGCGAAAAGTGGTTTTTCAACACTATCACAAGTGCAAAAAGTGTTTTTTCCACACTAATGCAAGTGCAAAAGTGGTTTCCTGCACCAACACAGGTGCGAAAAGTGGTTTTTCAACACTAACAAATGTGCGAAAAGTGGTTTTTCAACACTAACACAAGTGCTAAAAGTGGTTTATCAACACTAACACAAGTGCGAAAAGTGTTTTTTCCACACTAATACAAGTGCAAAAGTGGTTTCCTGCACCAACACAAGTGCGAAAAGTGGTTTTTCAACACTAACACAAGTGCGAAAAGTGTTTTTTCCACACTAATACAAGTGCAAAAGTGGTGTCCTGCACCAACACAAGTGCGAAAAGTGGTTTTTCAACACTAACACAAGTGCGAAAAGTGGTTTTACAACACTAACACAAGTGCGAAAAGTGGTTTTTCAACACTAACACAAGTGCGAAAAGTGGTTTTTCCACACTAATACAAGTGCAAAAGTGGTTTCCTGCACCAACACAAGTGCGAAAAGTGGTTTTTCAACACTAACACAAGTGCGAAAAGTGGTTTTTCAACACTAACACAAGTGCGAAAAGTGGTTTTTCAACACTATCACAAGTGCAAAAAGTGTTTTTTCCACACTAATACAAGTGCAAAAGTGGTTTCCTGCACCAACACAAGTGCGAAAAGTGGTTTTTCAACACTAACACAAGTGCGAAAAGTGGTTTTTCAACACTAACACAAGTGCGAAAAGTGGTTTTTCAACACTATCACAAGTGCAAAAAGTGTTTTTTCCACACTAATACAAGTGCAAAAGTGGTTTCCTGCACCAACACAAGTGCGAAAAGTGGTTTTTCAACACTAACACAAGTGCGAAAAGTGGTTTTTCAACACTAACACAAGTGCGAAAAGTGGATTTTCCACACTAATACAAGTGCAAAAGTGGTGTCCTGCACCAACACAAGTGCGAAAAGTGGTTTTTCAACACTAACACAAGTGCGAAAAGTGGTTTTACAACACTAACACAAGTGCGAAAAGTGGTTTTTCAACACTAACACAAGTGCGAAAAGTGGTTTTTCCACACTAATACAAGTGCAAAAGTGGTTTCCTGCACCAACACAAGTGCGAAAAGTGGTTTTTCAACACTAACACAAGTGCGAAAAGTGGTTTTTCAACACTAACACAAGTGCGAAAAGTGGTTTTTCAACACTATCACAAGTGCAAAAAGTGTTTTTTCCACAATAATACAAGTGCAAAAGTGGTTTCCTGCACCAACACAAGTGCGAAAAGTGGTTTTTCAACACTAACACAAGTGCGAAAAGTGGTTTTTCAACACTAACACAAGTGCGAAAAGTGGATTTTCCACACTAATACAAGTGCAAAAGTGGTGTCCTGCACCAACACAAGTGCGAAAAGTGGTTTTTCAACACTAACACAAGTGCGAAAAGTGGTTTTACAACACTAACACAAGTGCGAAAAGTGGTTTTTCAACACTAACACAAGTGCGAAAAGTGGTTTTTCCACACTAATACAAGTGCAAAAGTGGTTTCCTGCACCAACACAAGTGCGAAAAGTGGTTTTTCAACACTAACACAAGTGCGAAAAGTGGTTTTTCAACACTAACACAAGTGCGAAAAGTGGTTTTTCAACACTATCACAAGTGCAAAAAGTGTTTTTTCCACACTAATACAAGTGCAAAAGTGGTTTCCTGCACCAACACAAGTGCGAAAAGTGGTTTTTCAACACTAACACAAGTGCGAAAAGTGGTTTTTCAACACTAACACAAGTGCGAAAAGTGGTTTTTCAACACTATCACAAGTGCAAAAAGTGTTTTTTCCACACTAATACAAGTGCAAAAGTGGTTTCCTGCACCAACACAAGTGCGAAAAGTGGTTTTTCAACACTAACACAAGTGCGAAAAGTGGTTTTTCAACACTAACACAAGTGCGAAAAGTGGATTTTCCACACTAATACAAGTGCAAAAGTGGTTTGCTGCACCAACACAAGTGCGAAAAGTGGTTTTTCAACACTAACACAAGTGCGAAAAGTGGTTTTCAACACTATCACAAGTGCAAAAAGTGTTTTTTCCACACTAATACAAGTGCAAAAGTGGTTTCCTGCACCAACACAAGTGCGAAAAGTGGTTTTTCAACAGTAACAAATGTGCGAAAAGTGGTTTTTTCCACACTAACACAAGGGCAAAAGTGGTTTATCAACACTAACACAAGTGCGAAAAGTGTTTTTTCCACACTAATACAAGTGCAAAAGTGGTTTCCTGCACCAACACAAGTGCGAAAAGTGATTTTTCAACACTAACAAATGTGCGAAAAGTGGTTTTTCTACACTAACACAAGTGCGAAAAGTGGTTTATCAACGCTAACACAAGTGCGAAAAGTGGTTTTTCCACACTAATACAAGTGCAAAAGTGATTTCCTGCACCAACACAAGTGCGAAAAGTGGTTTTTCAACACTAACACAAGTACGAAAAGTGGTTTTTCAACACTATCACAATTGCGAAAAGTGGTTTTTCCACACTAATACAAGTGCAAAAGTGGTTTCCTGCACCAACACAAGTGCGAAAAGTGGTTTTTCAACACTAACACAAGTGCGAAAAGTGGTTTTTCAACACTATCACAAGTGCAAAAAGTGGTTTTTCCACACTAATACAAGTGCAAAAGTGGTTTCCTGCACGAACACAAGTGCGAAAAGTGGTTTTTCAACACTAACAAATGTGCGAAAAGTGGTTTTTCAACACTAACACAAGTGCGAAAAATGATTTTTCAACACTAACACAAGTGCGAAAAGTGGTTTTTCAACACTATCACAAGTGCAAAAAGTGGTTTTTCCACACCAACACAAGTGCGAAAAGTGGTTTTTCAACACTAACACAAGTGCGAAAAGTGGTTTTTCAACACTAACACAAGTACGAAAAGTGGTTTTTCCACACTAATACAAGTGCAAAAGTGGTTTCCTGCACCAACACAAGTGCGAAAAGTGGTTTTTCAACACTAACACAAGTGCGAAAAGTGGTTTTTCAACACTATCACAAGTGCAAAAAGTGTTTTTTCCACACTAATACAAGTGCAAAAGTGCTTTCCTGCACCAACACAAGTGCGAAAAGTGGTTTTTCAACACTAACAAATGTGCGAAAAGTGGTTTTTTCAACACTAACACAAGTGCGAAAAGTGGTTTATCAACACTAACACAAGTGCGAAAAGTGTTTTTTCCACACTAATACAAGTGCAAAAGTGGTTTCCTGCACCAACACAAGTGCGAAAAGTGGTTTTTCAATACTAACACAAGTGCAAAAAGTGGTTTTTTCAACACTATCACAAGTGCGAAAAGTGGTTTTTCCACACTAATACAAGTGCAAAAGTTCTTTCCTGCACCAACACAAGTGCGAAAAGTGATTTTTCAACACTAACACAAGTGCGAAAAGTGGTTTTTCAACACTATCACAAGTGCAAAAAGTGTTTTTTCCACACTAATGCAAGTGCAAAAGTGGTTTCCTGCACCAACACAAGTGCGAAAAGTGGTTTTTCAACACTAACAAATGTGCGAAAAGTCGTTTTTCAACACTAACACAAGTGCGAAAAGTGGTTTATCAACACTAACACAAGTGCGAAAAGTGTTTTTTCCACACTAATAAAAGTGCAAAAGTGGTTTCCTGCACCAACACAAGTGCGAAAAGTGGTTTTTCAACACTAACACAAGTGCGAAAAGTGTTTTTTCCACACTAATACAAGTGCAAAAGTGGTTTCCTGCACCAACACAAGTGCGAAAAATGGTTTTTCAACACTAACACAAGTGCGAAAAGTGGTTTTACAACACTAACACAAGTGCGAAAAGTGGTTTTTCAACACTAACAAATGTGCGAAAAGTGGTTTTTCAACACTAACACAAGTGCGCAAAGTGGTTTATCAACACTAACACAAGTGCGAAAAGTGGTTTTTCAACACTATCACAAGTGCAAAAAGTGTTTTTTCCACACTAATACAAGTGCAAAAGTGGTTTCCTGCACCAACACAAGTGCGAAAAGTGGTTTTTCAACACTAACACAAGTGCGAAAAGTGGTTTTTCAACACTAACACAAGTGCGAAAAGTGGTTTTTCCACACTAATACAAGTGCAAAAGTGGTTTCCTGCACCAACACAAGTGCGAAAAGTGGTTTTTCAACACTATCACAAGTGCAAAAAGTGTTTTTTCCACACGAATACAAGTGCAAAAGTGGTTTCCTGCACCAACACAAGTGCGAAAAGTGGTTTTTCAACACTAACAAATGTGCGAAAAGTGGTTTTTCAACACTAACACAAGTGCGAAAAGTGGTTTATCAACACTAACACAAGTGCGAAAAGTGTTTTTTCCACACTAATACAAGTGCAAAAGTGGTTTCCTGCACCAACACAAGTGCGAAAAGTGGTTTTTCAACACTAACAAATGTGCGAAAAGTGGTTTTTCAACACTAACACAAGTGCGAAAAGTGGTTTATCAACACTAACACAAGTGCGAAAAGTGTTTTTTCCACACTAATACAAGTGCAAAAGTGGTTTCCTGCACCAACACAAGTGCGAAAAGTGGTTTTTCAACACTAACACAAGTGCGAAAAGTGGTATTTCAACACTATCACAAGTGCGAAAAGTGGTTTTTCCACACTAATACAAGTGCAAAAGTGGTTTCCTGCACCAACACAAGTGCGAAAAGTGGTTTTTCAACACTAACACAAGTGCGAAAAGTGGTTTTTCAACACTATCACAAGTGCAAAAAGTGTTTTTTCCACACTAATACAAGTGCAAAAGTGGTTTCCTGCACCAACACAAGTGCGAAAAGTGGTTTTTCAACACTAACAAATGTGCGAAAAGTGGTTTTTCAACACTATCACAAGTGCAAAAAGTGTTTTTTCCACACTAATACAAGTGCAAAAGTGGTTTCCTGCACCAACACAAGTGCGAAAAGTGGTTTTTCAACACTAACACAAGTGCGAAAAGTGGTTTTTCAACACTATCACAAGTGCAAAAAGTGTTTTTTCCACACGAATACAAGTGCAAAAGTGGTTTCCTGCACCAACACAAGTGCGAAAAGTGGTTTTTCAACACTAACAAATGTGCGAAAAGTGGTTTTTCAACACTAACACAAGTGCGAAAAGTGGTTTATCAACACTAACACAAGTGCGAAAAGTGTTTTTTCCACACTAATACAAGTGCAAAAGTGGTTTCCTGCACCAACACAAGTGCGAAAAGTGGTTTTTCAACACTAACAAATGTGCGAAAAGTGGTTTTTCAACACTATCACAAATGCGAAAAGTGGTTTATCAACACTAACACAAGTGCGAAAAGTGTTTTTTCCACACTAATACAAGTGCAAAAGTGGTTTCCTGCACCAACACAAGTGCGAAAAGTGGTTTTTCAACACTAACACAAGTGCGAAAAGTGGTTTTTCAACACTATCACAAGTGCGAAAAGTGGTTTTTCCACACTAATACAAGTGCAAAAGTGGTTTCCTGCACCAACACAAGTGCGAAAAGTGGTTTTTCAACACTAACACAAGTGCGAAAAGTGGTTTTTCAACACTATCACAAGTGCAAAAAGTGTTTTTTCCACACTAATACAAGTGCAAAAGTGGTTTCCTGCACCAACACAAGTGCGAAAAGTGGTTTTTCAACACTAACAAATGTGCGAAAAGTGGTTTTTCAACACTAACACAAGTGCGAAAAGTGGTTTATCAACACTAACACAAGTGCGAAAAGTGTTTTTTCCACACTAATACAAGTGCAAAAGTGGTTTCCTGCACCAACACAAGTGCGAAAAGTGGTTTTTCAACACTAACAAATGTGCGAAAAGTGTTTTTTCAACACTAACACAAGTGCAAAAAGTGGTTTATCAACACTAACACAAGTGCGAAAAGTGGTTTTTCCGCACTAATACAAGTGCAAAAGTGCTTTCCTGCACCAACACAAGTGCGAAAAGTGGTTTTTCAACACTAACAAATGTGCGAAAAGTGGTTTTTCAACACTAACACAAGTGCGAAAAGTGGTTTTTCCACACTAATACAAGTGCAAATGTGGTTTCCTGCACCAACACAAGTGCGAAAAGTGGTTTTTCAACACTAACACAAGTGCAAAAAGTGGTTTTTCAACACTAACACAAGTGCGAAAAGTGGTTTTTCCACACTAATACAAGTGCAAAAGTGGTTTCCTGCACCAACACAAGTTCGAAAAGTGGTTTTTCAACACTAACACAAGTGCGAAAAGTGGTTTTTCAACACTAACACAAGTACGAAAAGTGGTTTTTCCACACTAATACAAGTGCAAAAGTGGTTTCCTGCACCAACACAAGTGCGAAAAGTGGTTTTTCAACACTAACACAAGTGCGAAAAGTGGTTTTTCAACACTATCACAAGTGCAAAAAGTGTTTTTTCCACACTAATACAAGTGCAAAAGTGCTTTCCTGCACCAACACAAGTGCGAAAAGTGGTTTTTCAACACTAGCAAATGTGCGAAAAGTGGTTTTTCAACACTAACACAAGTGCGAAAAGTGGTTTATCAACACTAACACAAGTGCGAAAAGTGTTTTTTCCACACTAATACAAGTGCAAAAGTGGTTTCCTGCACCAACACAAGTGCGAAAAGTGGTTTTTCAATACTAACACAAGTGCAAAAAGTGGTTTTTCAACACTATCACAAGTGCGAAAAGTGGTTTTTCCACACTAATACAAGTGCAAAAGTTGTTTCCTGCACCAACACAAGTGCGAAAAGTGATTTTTCAACACTAACACAAGTGCGAAAAGTGGTTTTTCAACACTATCACAAGTGCAAAAAGTGTTTTTTCCACACTAATGCAAGTGCAAAAGTGGTTTCCTGCACCAACACAAGTGCGAAAAGTGGTTTTTCAACACTAACAAATGTGCGAAAAGTCGTTTTTCAACACTAACACAAGTGCGAAAAGTGGTTTATCAACACTAACACAAGTGCGAAAAGTGTTTTTTCCACACTAATACAAGTGCAAAAGTGGTTTCCTGCACCAACACAAGTGCGAAAAGTGGTTTTTCAACACTAACACAAGTGCGAAAAGTGTTTTTTCCACACTAATACAAGTGCAAAAGTGGTTTCCTGCACCAACACAAGTGCGAAAAATGGTTTTTCAACACTAACACAAGTGCGAAAAGTGGTTTTACAACACTAACACAAGTGCGAAAAGTGGTTTTTCAACACTAACAAATGTGCGAAAAGTGGTTTTTCAACACTAACACAAGTGCGAAAAGTGGTTTATCAACACTAACACAAGTGCGAAAAGTGGTTTTTCAACACTATCACAAGTGCAAAAAGTGTTTTTTCCACACTAATACAAGTGCAAAAGTGGTTTCCTGCACCAACACAAGTGCGAAAAGTGGTTTTTCAACACTAACACAAGTGCGAAAAGTGGTTTTTCAACACTAACACAAGTGCGAAAAGTGGTTTTTCCACACTAATACAAGTGCAAAAGTTGTTTCCTGCACCAACACAAGTGCGAAAAGTGGTTTTTCAACACTAACACAAGTGCGAAAAGTGGTTTTTCAACACTATCACAAGTGCAAAAAGTGTTTTTTCCACACGAATACAAGTGCAAAAGTGGTTTCCTGCACCAACACAAGTGCGAAAAGTGGTTTTTCAACACTAACAAATGTGCGAAATTGGTTTTTCAACACTAACACAAGTGCGAAAAGTGGTTTATCAACACTAACACAAGTGCGAAAAGTGTTTTTTCCACACTAATACAAGTGCAAAAGTGGTTTCCTGCACCAACACAAGTGCGAAAAGTGGTTTTTCAACACTAACAAATGTGCGAAAAGTGGTTTTTCAACACTAACACAAGTGCGAAAAGTGGTTTATCAACACTAACACAAGTGCGAAAAGTGTTTTTTCCACACTAATACAAGTGCAAAAGTGGTTTCCTGCACCAACACAAGTGCGAAAAGTGGTTTTTCAACACTGACACAAGTGCAAAAAGTGGTTTTTCAACACTAACACAAGTGCGAAAAGTGGTTTTTTCCACACTAATACAAGTGCAAAAGTGGTTTCCTGCACCAACACAGGTGCGAAAAGTGGTTTTTCAACACTAACACAAGTGCGAAAAGTGGTTTTTCAACACTATCAAAAGTGCAAAAAGTGGTTTTTTTCCACACTAATACAAGTGCAAAAGTGGTTTCCTGCACCAACACAAGTGCGAAAAGTGGTTTTTCAACACTAACACAAGTGCGAAAAGTGGTTTTTCAACACTAACACAAGTGCGAAAAGTGGTTTTTCAACACTAACACAAGTGCGAAAAGTGGTTTTTCAACACTATCACAAGTGCAAAAAGTGTTTTTTCCACACTAATACAAGTGCAAAAGTGGTTTCCTGCACCAACACAAGTGCGAAAAGTGGTTTTTCAACACTAACACAAGTGCGAAAAGTGGTTTTTCAACACTAACACAAGTGCGAAAAGTGGTTTTTCCACACTAATACAAGTGCAAAAGTGGCTTCCTGCACCAACACAAGTGCGAAAAGTGGTTTTTCAACACTAACACAAGTGCGAAAAGTGGTTTTTCAACACTAAAACAAGTGCGAAAAGTGGTTTTTCAACACTATCACAAGTGCAAAAAGTGTTTTTTCCACACTAATACAAGTGCAAAAGTGGTTTCCTGCACCAACACAAGTGCGAAAAGTGGTTTTTCAACACTAACAAATGTGCGAAAAGTGGTTTTTCAACACTAACACAAGTGCGAAAAGTGGTTTATCAACAATAACACAAGTGCGAAAAGTGTTTTTTCCACACTAATACAAGTGCAAAAGTGGTTTCCTGCACCAACACAAGTGCGAAAAGTGGTTTTTCAACACTAACAAATGTGCGAAAAGTGGTTTTTCAACACTAACACAAGTGCGAAAAGTGGTTTATCAACACTAACCCAAGTGCGAAAAGTGGTTTTTCCACACTAATACAAGTGCAAAAGTGGTTTCCTGCACCAACACAAGTGCGAAAAGTGGTTTTTCAACACTAACACAAGTGCGAAAAGTGGTTTTTCAACACTATCACAAGTGCGAAAAGTGATTTTTTCCACACTAATACAAGTGCAAAAGTGGTTTCCTGCACCAACACAAGTGCGAAAAGTGCTTTTTCAACACTAACACAAGTGCGAAAAGTGGTTTTTCAACACTATCACAAGTGCAAAAAGTGTTTTTTCCACACTAATGCAAGTGCAAAAGTGGTTTCCTGCACCAACACAGGTGCGAAAAGTGGTTTTACAACACTAACACAAGTGTGAAAAGTGGTTTTTCAACACTAACACAAGTGCGAAAAGTGGTTTTTCCACACTAATACAAGTGCAAAAGTGGTTTCCTGCACCAACACAGGTGCGAAAAGTGGTTTTACAACACTAACACAAGTGCGAAAAGTGGTTTTTCAACACTAACACAAGTGCGAAAAGTGGTTTTACAACACTAACACAAGTGCGAAAAGTGGTTTTTCAACACTAACACAAGTGCGAAAAGTGGTTTTTCCACACTAATACAAGTGCAAAAGTGGTTTCCTGCACCAACACAAGTGCGAAAAGTGGTTTTTCAACACTAACACAAGTGCGAAAAGTGGTTTTTCAACACTAACACAAGTGCGAAAAGTGGTTTTTCAACACTATCACAAGTGCAAAAAGTGTTTTTTCCACACTAATGCAAGTGCAAAAGTGGTTTCCTGCACCAACACAGGTGCGAAAAGTGGTTTTTCAACACTAACAAATGTGCGAAAAGTGGTTTTTCAACACTAACACAAGTGCGAAAAGTGGTTTATCAACACTAACACAAGTGCGAAAAGTGTTTTTTCCACACTAATACAAGTGCAAAAGTGGTTTCCTCCACCAACACAAGTGCGAAAAGTGGTTTTTCAACAGTAACAAATGTGCGAAAAGTGGTTTTTTCCACACTAACACAAGGGCAAAAGTGGTTTCCTGCAGCAACACAAGTGCGAAAAGTGGTTTTTCAACACTAACACAAGTGCAAAAAGTGGTTTTTCAACACTATCACAATGCAAAAAGTGTTTTTTCCACACTAATACAAGTGCAAAAGTGGTTTCCTGCACCAACACAACTGCGAAAAGTGGTTTTTCAACACTAACACAAGTGCGAAAAGTGGTTTTTCAACACTAACACAAGTGCGAAAAGTGGTTTTTCCACACTAATACAAGTGCAAAAGTGGTTTCCTGCACCAACACAAGTGCGAAAAGTGGTTTTTCAACACTAACACAAGTGCAAAAAGTGGTTTTTCAACACTATCACAAGTGCAAAAAGTGTTTTTCCCACACTAATACAAGTGCAAAAGTGGTTTCCTGCACCAACACAACTGCGAAAAGTGGTTTTTCAACACTAACACAAGTGCGAAAAGTGGTTTTTCAACACTAACACAAGTGCGAAAAGTGGTTTTTCCACACTAATACAAGTGCAAAAGTGGTTTCCTGCACCAACACAATTGCGAAAAGTGGTTTTTCAACACTAACAAATGTGCGAAAGTTGTTTTTCAACACTAACACAAGTGCGAAAAGTGGTTTATCAACACTAACACAAGTGCGAAAAGTGTTTTTTCCACACTAATACAAGTGCAAAAGTGGTTTCCTGCAACAACACAAGTGCGAAAAGTGATTTTTCAACACTAACAAATGTGCGAAAAGTGGTTTTTCTACACTAACACAAGTGCGAAAAGTGGTTTATCAACGCTAACACAAGTGCGAAAAGTGGTTTTTCCACACTAATACAAGTGCAAAAGTGATTTCCTGCACCAACACAAGTGCGAAAAGTGGTTTTTCAACACTAACACAAGTACGAAAAGTGGTTTTTCAACACTATCACAATTGCGAAAAGTGGTTTTTCCACACTAATACAAGTGCAAAAGTGGTTTCCTGCACCAACACAAGTGCGAAAAGTGGTTTTTCAACACTAACACAAGTGCGAAAAGTGGTTTTTCAACACTATCACAAGTGCAAAAAGTGGTTTTTCCACACTAATACAAGTGCAAAAGTGGTTTCCTGCACCAACACAAGTGCGAAAAGTGGTTTTTCAACACTAACAAATGTGCGAAAAGTGGTTTTTCAACACTAACACAAGTGCGAAAAATGATTTTTCAACACTAACACAAGTGCGAAAAGTGGTTTTTCAACACTATCACAAGTGCAAAAAGTGGTTTTTCCACACTAATACAAGTGCAAAAGTGGTTTCCTGCACCAACACAAGTGCGAAAAGTGGTTTTTCAACACAAACACAAGTGCGAAAAGTGGTTTTTCAACACTAACACAAGTGCGAAAAGTGGTTTTTCAACACTATCACAAGTGCAAAAAGTGTTTTTTCCACACTAATACAAGTGCAAAAGTGGTTTCCTGCACCAACACAAGTGCGAAAAGTGGTTTTTCAACACTAACACAAGTGCGAAAAGTGGTTTTTCAACACTAACACAAGTGCGAAAAGTGGTTTTTCAACACTAACACAAGTGCGAAAAGTGGTTTTTCCACACTAATACAAGTGCAAAAGTGGTTTCCTGCACCAACACAAGTGCGAAAAGTGGTTTTTCAACACTAACACAAGTGCGAAAAGTGGTTTTTCAACACTAACACAAGTGCGAAAAGTGGTTTTTCAACACTATCACAAGTGCAAAAAGTGTTTTTTCCACACTAATGCAAGTGCAAAAGTGGTTTCCTGCACCAACACAGGTGCGAAAAGTGGTTTTTCAACACTAACAAATGTGCGAAAAGTGGTTTTTCAACACTAACACAAGTGCGAAAAGTGGTTTATCAACACTAACACAAGTGCGAAAAGTGTTTTTTCCACACTAATACAAGTGCAAAAGTGGTTTCCTCCACCAAAACAAGTGCGAAAAGTGGTTTTTCAACAGTAACAAATGTGCGAAAAGTGGTTTTTTCCACACTAACACTAGGGCAAAAGTGGTTTCCTGCACCAACACAAGTGCGAAAAGTGGTTTTTCAACACTAACACAAGTGCAAAAAGTGGTTTTTCAACACTATCACAATGCAAAAAGTGTTTTTTCCACACTAATACAAGTGCAAAAGTGGTTTCCTGCACCAACACAACTGCGAAAAGTGGTTTTTCAACACTAACACAAGTGCGAAAAGTGGTTTTTCAACACTAACACAAGTGCGAAAAGTGGTTTTTCCACACTAATACAAGTGCAAAAGTGGTTTCCTGCACCAACACAAGTGCGAAAAGTGGTTTTTCAACACTAACACAAGTGCAAAAAGTGGTTTTTCAACACTATCACAAGTGCAAAAAGTGTTTTTCCCACACTAATACAAGTGCAAAAGTGGTTTCCTGCACCAACACAACTGCGAAAAGTGGTTTTTCAACACTAACACAAGTGCGAAAAGTGGTTTTTCAACACTAACACAAGTGCGAAAAGTGGTTTTTCCACACTAATACAAGTGCAAAAGTGGTTTCCTGCACCAACACAATTGCGAAAAGTGGTTTTTCAACACTAACAAATGTGCGAAAGTTGTTTTTCAACACTAACACAAGTGCGAAAAGTGGTTTATCAACACTAACACAAGTGCGAAAAGTGTTTTTTCCACACTAATACAAGTGCAAAAGTGGTTTCCTGCAACAACACAAGTGCGAAAAGTGATTTTTCAACACTAACAAATGTGCGAAAAGTGGTTTTTCTACACTAACACAAGTGCGAAAAGTGGTTTATCAACGCTAACACAAGTGCGAAAAGTGGTTTTTCCACACTAATACAAGTGCAAAAGTGATTTCCTGCACCAACACAAGTGCGAAAAGTGGTTTTTCAACACTAACACAAGTACGAAAAGTGGTTTTTCAACACTATCACAATTGCGAAAAGTGGTTTTTCCACACTAATACAAGTGCAAAAGTGGTTTCCTGCACCAACACAAGTGCGAAAAGTGGTTTTTCAACACTAACACAAGTGCGAAAAGTGGTTTTTCAACACTATCACAAGTGCAAAAAGTGGTTTTTCCACACTAATACAAGTGCAAAAGTGGTTTCCTGCACCAACACAAGTGCGAAAAGTGGTTTTTCAACACTAACAAATGTGCGAAAAGTGGTTTTTCAACACTAACACAAGTGCGAAAAATGATTTTTCAACACTAACACAAGTGCGAAAAGTGGTTTTTCAACACTATCACAAGTGCAAAAAGTGGTTTTTCCACACTAATACAAGTGCAAAAGTGGTTTCCTGCACCAACACAAGTGCGAAAAGTGGTTTTTCAACACAAACACAAGTGCGAAAAGTGGTTTTTCAACACTAACACAAGTGCGAAAAGTGGTTTTTCAACACTATCACAAGTGCAAAAAGTGTTTTTTCCACACTAATACAAGTGCAAAAGTGGTTTCCTGCACCAACACAAGTGCGAAAAGTGGTTTTTCAACACTAACACAAGTGCGAAAAGTGGTTTTTCAACACTAACACAAGTACGAAAAGTGGTTTTTCCACACTAATACAAGTGCAAAAGTGGTTTCCTGCACCAACACAAGTGCGAAAAGTGGTTTTTCAACACTAACACAAGTGCGAAAAGTGGTTTTTCAACACTATCACAAGTGCAAAAAGTGTTTTTTCCACACTAATACAAGTGCAAAAGTGCTTTCCTGCACCAACACAAGTGCGAAAAGTGGTTTTTCAACACTAACAAATGTGCGAAAAGTGGTTTTTCAACACTAACACAAGTGCGAAAAGTGGTTTATCAACACTAACACAAGTGCGAAAAGTGTTTTTTCCACACTAATACAAGTGCAAAAGTGGTTTCCTGCACCAACACAAGTGCGAAAAGTGGTTTTTCAATACTAACACAAGTGCAAAAAGTGGTTTTTCAACACTATCACAAGTGCGAAAAGTGGTTTTTCCACACTAATACAAGTGCAAAAGTTGTTTCCTGCACCAACACAAGTGCGAAAAGTGATTTTTCAACACTAACACAAGTGCGAAAAGTGGTTTTTCAACACTATCACAAGTGCAAAAAGTGTTTTTTCCACACTAATGCAAGTGCAAAAGTGGTTTCCTGCACCAACACAAGTGCAAAAAGTGGTTTTTCAACACTAACAAATGTGCGAAAAGTCGTTTTTCAACACTAACACAAGTGCGAAAAGTGGTTTATCAACACTAACACAAGTGCGAAAAGTGTTTTTTCCACACTAATACAAGTGCAAAAGTGGTTTCCTGCACCAACACAAGTGCGAAAAGTGGTTTTTCAACACTAACACAAGTGCGAAAAGTGTTTTTTCCACACTAATACAAGTGCAAAAGTGATTTCCTGCACCAACACAAGTGCGAAAAATGGTTTTTCAACACTAACACAAGTGCGAAAAGTGGTTTTACAACACTAACACAAGTGCGAAAAGTGGTTTTTCAACACTAACAAATGTGCGAAAAGTGGTTTTTCAACACTAACACAAGTGCGAAAAGTGGTTTATCAACACTAACACAAGTGCGAAAAGTGGTTTTTCAACACTATCACAAGTGCAAAAAGTGTTTTTTCCACACTAATACAAGTGCAAAAGTGGTTTCCTGCACCAACACAAGTGCGAAAAGTGGTTTTTCAACACTAACACAAGTGCGAAAAGTGGTTTTTCAACACTAACACAAGTGCGAAAAGTGGTTTTTCCACACTAATACAAGTGCAAAAGTGGTTTCCTGCACCAACACAAGTGCGAAAAGTGGTTTTTCAACACTAACACAAGTGCGAAATGTGGTTTTTCAACACTATCACAAGTGCAAAAAGTGTTTTTTCCACACGAATACAAGTGCAAAAGTGGTTTCCTGCACCAACACAAGTGCGAAAAGTGGTTTTTCAACACTAACAAATGTGCGAAAAGTGGTTTTTCAACACTAACACAAGTGCGAAAAGTGGTTTATCAACACTAACACAAGTGCGAAAAGTGTTTTTTCCACACTAATACAAATGCAAAAGTGGTTTCCTGCACCAACACAACTGCGAAAAGTGGTTTTTCAACACTAACACAAGTGCGAAAAGTGGTTTTTCAACACTAACACAAGTGCGAAAAGTGGTTTTTCCACACTAATACAAGTGCAAAAGTGGTTTCCTGCACCAACACAATTGCGAAAAGTGGTTTTTCAACACTAACAAATGTGCGAAAGTTGTTTTTCAACACTAACACAAGTGCGAAAAGTGGTTTATCAACACTAACACAAGTGCGAAAAGTGTTTTTTCCACACTAATACAAGTGCAAAAGTGGTTTCCTGCACCAACACAAGTGCGAAAAGTGATTTTTCAACACTAACAAATGTGCGAAAAGTGGTTTTTCTACACTAACACAAGTGCGAAAAGTGGTTTATCAACGCTAACACAAGTGCGAAAAGTGGTTTTTCCACACTAATACAAGTGCAAAAGTGATTTCCTGCACCAACACAAGTGCGAAAAGTGGTTTTTCAACACTAACACAAGTACGAAAAGTGGTTTTTCAACACTATCACAATTGCGAAAAGTGGTTTTTCCACACTAATACAAGTGCAAAAGTGGTTTCCTGCACCAACACAAGTGCGAAAAGTGGTTTTTCAACACTAACACAAGTGCGAAAAGTGGTTTTTCAACACTATCACAAGTGCAAAAAGTGGTTTTTCCACACTAATACAAGTGCAAAAGTGGTTTCCTGCACCAACACAAGTGCGAAAAGTGGTTTTTCAACACTAACAAATGTGCGAAAAGTGGTTTTTCAACACTAACACAAGTGCGAAAAATGATTTTTCAACACTAACACAAGTGCGAAAAGTGGTTTTTCAACACTATCACAAGTGCAAAAAGTGGTTTTTCCACACTAATACAAGTGCAAAAGTAGTTTCCTGCACCAACACAAGTGCGAAAAGTGGTTTTTCAACACTAACACAAGTGCGAAAAGTGGTTTTTCAACACTAACACAAGTGCGAAAAGTGGTTTTTCAACACTATCACAAGTGCAAAAAGTGTTTTTTCCACACTAATACAAGTGCAAAAGTGGTTTCCTGCACCAACACAAGTGCGAAAAGTGGTTTTTCAACACTAACACAAGTGCGAAAAGTGGTTTTTCAACACTAACACAAGTACGAAAAGTGGTTTTTCCACACTAATACAAGTGCAAAAGTGGTTTCCTGCACCAACACAAGTGCGAAAAGTGGTTTTTCAACACTAACACAAGTGCGAAAAGTGGTTTTTCAACACTATCACAAGTGCAAAAAGTGTTTTTTCCACACTAATACAAGTGCAAAAGTGCTTTCCTGCACCAACACAAGTGCGAAAAGTGGTTTTTCAACACTAACAAATGTGCGAAAAGTGGTTTTTCAACACTAACACAAGTGCGAAAAGTGGTTTATCAACACTAACACAAGTGCGAAAAGTGTTTTTTCCACACTAATACAAGTGCAAAAGTGGTTTCCTGCACCAACACAAGTGCGAAAAGTGGTTTTTCAATACTAACACAAGTGCAAAAAGTGGTTTTTCAACACTATCACAAGTGCGAAAAGTGGTTTTTCCACACTAATACAAGTGCAAAAGTTGTTTCCTGCACCAACACAAGTGCGAAAAGTGATTTTTCAACACTAACACAAGTGCGAAAAGTGGTTTTTCAACACTATCACAAGTGCAAAAAGTGTTTTTTCCACACTAATGCAAGTGCAAAAGTGGTTTCCTGCACCAACACAAGTGCGAAAAGTGGTTTTTCAACACTAACAAATGTGCGAAAAGTCGTTTTTCAACACTAACACAAGTGCGAAAAGTGGTTTATCAACACTAACACAAGTGCGAAAAGTGTTTTTTCCACACTAATACAAGTGCAAAAGTGGTTTCCTGCACCAACACAAGTGCGAAAAGTGGTTTTTCAACACTAACACAAGTGCGAAAAGTGTTTTTTCCACACTAATACAAGTGCAAAAGTGGTTTCCTGCACCAACACAAGTGCGAAAAATGGTTTTTCAACACTAACACAAGTGCGAAAAGTGGTTTTACAACACTAACACAAGTGCGAAAAGTGGTTTTTCAACACTAACAAATGTGCGAAAAGTGGTTTTTCAACACTAACACAAGTGCGAAAAGTGGTTTATCAACACTAACACAAGTGCGAAAAGTGTTTTTTCCACACTAATACAAGTGCAAAAGTGGTTTCCTGCACCAACACAAGTGCGAAAAGTGGTTTTTCAACACTAACAAATGTGCGAAAAGTCGTTTTTCAACACTAACACAAGTGCGAAAAGTGGTTTATCAACACTAACACAAGTGCGAAAAGTGTTTTTTCCACACTAATACAAGTGCAAAAGTGGTTTCCTGCACCAACACAAGTGCGAAAAGTGGTTTTTCAACACTAACAAATGTGCGAAAAGTGGTTTTTCAACACTAACACAAGTGCGAAAAGTGGTTTATCAACACTAACACAAGTGCGAAAAGTGTTTTTTCCACACTAATACAAGTGCAAAAGTGGTTTCCTGCACCAACACAAGTGCGAAAAGTGGTTTTTCAACACTAACACAAGTGCGAAAAGTGGTTTTTCAACACTATCACAAGTGCAAAAAGTGGTTTTTCCACACTAATACAAGTGCAAAAGTGGTTTCCTGCACCAACACAAGTGCGAAAAGTGGTTTTTCAACACTAACACAAGTGCGAAAAGTGGTTTTTCAACACTATCACAAGTGCAAAAAGTGTTTTTTCCACACTAATACAAGTGCAAAAGTGGTTTCCTGCACCAACACAAGTGCGAAAAGTGGTTTTTCAACACTAACAAATGTGCGAAAAGTGATTTTTCAACACTAACACAAGTGCGAAAAGTGGTTTATCAACACTAACACAAGTGCGAAAAGTGTTTTTTCCACACTAATACAAGTGCAAAAGTGGTTTCCTGCACCAACACAAGTGCGAAAAGTGGTTTTTCAACACTAACAAATGTGCGAAAAGTGTTTTTTCAACACTAACACAAGTGCGAAAAGTGGTTTATCAACACTAACACAAGTGCGAAAAGTGGTTTTTCCACACTAATACAAGTGCAAAAGTGCTTTCCTGCACCAACACAAGTGCGAAAAGTGGTTTTTCAACACTAACAAATGTGCGAAAAGTGGTTTTTCAACACTATCACAAGTGCAAAAAGTGTTTTTTCCACACTAATACAAGTGCAAATGTGGTTTCCTGCACCAACACAAGTGCGAAAAGTGGTTTTTCAACACTAACACAAGTGCAAAAAGTGGTTTTTCAACACTAACACAAGTGCGAAAAGTGGTTTTTCCACACTAATACAAGTGCAAAAGTGGTTTCCTGCACCAACACAAGTGCGAAAAGTGGTTTTTCAACACTAACACAAGTGCGAAAAGTGGTTTTTCAACACTAACACAAGTACGAAAAGTGGTTTTTCCACACTAATACAAGTGCAAAAGTGGTTTCCTGCACCAACACAAGTGCGAAAAGTGGTTTTTCAACACTAACACAAGTGCGAAAAGTGGTTTTTCAACACTATCACAAGTGCAAAAAGTGTTTTTTCCACACTAATACAAGTGCAAAAGTGCTTTCCTGCACCAACACAAGTGCGAAAAGTGGTTTTTCAACACTAACAAATGTGCGAAAAGTGGTTTTTCAACACTAACACAAGTGCGAAAAGTGGTTTATCAACACTAACACAAGTGCGAAAAGTGTTTTTTCCACACTAATACAAGTGCAAAAGTGGTTTCCTGCACCAACACAAGTGCGAAAAGTGGTTTTTCAATACTAACACAAGTGCAAAAAGTGGTTTTTCAACACTATCACAAGTGCAAAAAGTGGTTTTTCCACACTAATACAAGTGCAAAAGTTGTTTCCTGCACCAACACAAGCGCGAAAAGTGATTTTTCAACACTAACACAAGTGTGAAAAGTGGTTTTTCAACACTAACACAAGTGCGAAAAGTGGTTTTTCCACACTAATACAAGTGCAAAAGTGGTTTCCTGCACCAACACAAGTGCGAAAAGTGGTTTTTCAACACTAACACAAGTGCGAAAAGTGGTTTTTCAACACTATCACAAGTGCAAAAAGTGTTTTTTCCACACGAATACAAGTGCAAAAGTGGTTTCCTGCACCAACACAAGTGCGAAAAGTGGTTTTTCAACACTAACACAAGTGCGAAAAGTGGTTTATCAACACTAACACAAGTGCGAAAAGTGTTTTTTCCACACTAATACAAGTGCAAAAGTGGTTTCCTGCACCAACACAAGTGCGAAAAGTGGTTTTTCAACACTAACAAATGTGCGAAAAGTGGTTTTTCAACACTAACACAAGTGCGAAAAGTGGTTTATCAACACTAACACAAGTGCGAAAAGTGTTTTTTCCACACTAATACAAGTGCAAAAGTGGTTTCCTGCACCAACACAAGTGCGAAAAGTCGTTTTTCAACACTAACACAAGTGCGAAAAGTGGTTTTTCAACACTATCACAAGTGCGAAAAGTGCTTTTTCCACACTAATACAAGTGCAAAAGTGGTTTCCTGCACCAACACAAGTGCGAAAAGTGGTTTTTCAACACTAACACAAGTGCGAAAAGTGGTTTTTCAACACTATCACAAGTGCAAAAAGTGGTTTATCAACACTAACACAAGTGCGAAAAGTGTTTTTTCCACACTAATACAAGTGCAAAAGTGGTTTCCTGCAACAACACAAGTGCGAAAAGTGATTTTTCAACACTAACAAATGTGCGAAAAGTGGTTTTTCTACACTAACACAAGTGCGAAAAGTGGTTTATCAACGCTAACACAAGTGCGAAAAGTGGTTTTTCCACACTAATACAAGTGCAAAAGTGATTTCCTGCACCAACACAAGTGCGAAAAGTGGTTTTTCAACACTAACACAAGTACGAAAAGTGGTTTTTCAACACTATCACAATTGCGAAAAGTGGTTTTTCCACACTAATACAAGTGCAAAAGTGGTTTCCTGCACCAACACAAGTGCGAAAAGTGGTTTTTCAACACTAACACAAGTGCGAAAAGTGGTTTTTCAACACTATCACAAGTGCAAAAAGTGGTTTTTCCACACTAATACAAGTGCAAAAGTGGTTTCCTGCACCAACACAAGTGCGAAAAGTGGTTTTTCAACACTAACAAATGTGCGAAAAGTGGTTTTTCAACACTAACACAAGTGCGAAAAATGATTTTTCAACACTAACACAAGTGCGAAAAGTGGTTTTTCAACACTATCACAAGTGCAAAAAGTGGTTTTTCCACACTAATACAAGTGCAAAAGTGGTTTCCTGCACCAACACAAGTGCGAAAAGTGGTTTTTCAACACAAACACAAGTGCGAAAAGTGGTTTTTCAACACTAACACAAGTGCGAAAAGTGGTTTTTCAACACTATCACAAGTGCAAAAAGTGTTTTTTCCACACTAATACAAGTGCAAAAGTGGTTTCCTGCACCAACACAAGTGCGAAAAGTGGTTTTTCAACACTAACACAAGTGCGAAAAGTGGTTTTTCAACACTAACACAAGTACGAAAAGTGGTTTTTCCACACTAATACAAGTGCAAAAGTGGTTTCCTGCACCAACACAAGTGCGAAAAGTGGTTTTTCAACACTAACACAAGTGCGAAAAGTGGTTTTTCAACACTATCACAAGTGCAAAAAGTGTTTTTTCCACACTAATACAAGTGCAAAAGTGCTTTCCTGCACCAACACAAGTGCGAAAAGTGGTTTTTCAACACTAACAAATGTGCGAAAAGTGGTTTTTCAACACTAACACAAGTGCGAAAAGTGGTTTATCAACACTAACACAAGTGCGAAAAGTGTTTTTTCCACACTAATACAAGTGCAAAAGTGGTTTCCTGCACCAACACAAGTGCGAAAAGTGGTTTTTCAATACTAACACAAGTGCAAAAAGTGGTTTTTCAACACTATCACAAGTGCGAAAAGTGGTTTTTCCACACTAATACAAGTGCAAAAGTTGTTTCCTGCACCAACACAAGTGCGAAAAGTGATTTTTCAACACTAACACAAGTGCGAAAAGTGGTTTTTCAACACTATCACAAGTGCAAAAAGTGTTTTTTCCACACTAATGCAAGTGCAAAAGTGGTTTCCTGCACCAACACAAGTGCAAAAAGTGGTTTTTCAACACTAACAAATGTGCGAAAAGTCGTTTTTCAACACTAACACAAGTGCGAAAAGTGGTTTATCAACACTAACACAAGTGCGAAAAGTGTTTTTTCCACACTAATACAAGTGCAAAAGTGGTTTCCTGCACCAACACAAGTGCGAAAAGTGGTTTTTCAACACTAACACAAGTGCGAAAAGTGTTTTTTCCACACTAATACAAGTGCAAAAGTGATTTCCTGCACCAACACAAGTGCGAAAAATGGTTTTTCAACACTAACACAAGTGCGAAAAGTGGTTTTACAACACTAACACAAGTGCGAAAAGTGGTTTTTCAACACTAACAAATGTGCGAAAAGTGGTTTTTCAACACTAACACAAGTGCGAAAAGTGGTTTATCAACACTAACACAAGTGCGAAAAGTGGTTTTTCAACACTATCACAAGTGCAAAAAGTGTTTTTTCCACACTAATACAAGTGCAAAAGTGGTTTCCTGCACCAACACAAGTGCGAAAAGTGGTTTTTCAACACTAACACAAGTGCGAAAAGTGGTTTTTCAACACTAACACAAGTGCGAAAAGTGGTTTTTCCACACTAATACAAGTGCAAAAGTGGTTTCCTGCACCAACACAAGTGCGAAAAGTGGTTTTTCAACACTAACACAAGTGCGAAATGTGGTTTTTCAACACTATCACAAGTGCAAAAAGTGTTTTTTCCACACGAATACAAGTGCAAAAGTGGTTTCCTGCACCAACACAAGTGCGAAAAGTGGTTTTTCAACACTAACAAATGTGCGAAAAGTGGTTTTTCAACACTAACACAAGTGCGAAAAGTGGTTTATCAACACTAACACAAGTGCGAAAAGTGTTTTTTCCACACTAATACAAATGCAAAAGTGGTTTCCTGCACCAACACAACTGCGAAAAGTGGTTTTTCAACACTAACACAAGTGCGAAAAGTGGTTTTTCAACACTAACACAAGTGCGAAAAGTGGTTTTTCCACACTAATACAAGTGCAAAAGTGGTTTCCTGCACCAACACAATTGCGAAAAGTGGTTTTTCAACACTAACAAATGTGCGAAAGTTGTTTTTCAACACTAACACAAGTGCGAAAAGTGGTTTATCAACACTAACACAAGTGCGAAAAGTGTTTTTTCCACACTAATACAAGTGCAAAAGTGGTTTCCTGCACCAACACAAGTGCGAAAAGTGATTTTTCAACACTAACAAATGTGCGAAAAGTGGTTTTTCTACACTAACACAAGTGCGAAAAGTGGTTTATCAACGCTAACACAAGTGCGAAAAGTGGTTTTTCCACACTAATACAAGTGCAAAAGTGATTTCCTGCACCAACACAAGTGCGAAAAGTGGTTTTTCAACACTAACACAAGTACGAAAAGTGGTTTTTCAACACTATCACAATTGCGAAAAGTGGTTTTTCCACACTAATACAAGTGCAAAAGTGGTTTCCTGCACCAACACAAGTGCGAAAAGTGGTTTTTCAACACTAACACAAGTGCGAAAAGTGGTTTTTCAACACTATCACAAGTGCAAAAAGTGGTTTTTCCACACTAATACAAGTGCAAAAGTGGTTTCCTGCACCAACACAAGTGCGAAAAGTGGTTTTTCAACACTAACAAATGTGCGAAAAGTGGTTTTTCAACACTAACACAAGTGCGAAAAATGATTTTTCAACACTAACACAAGTGCGAAAAGTGGTTTTTCAACACTATCACAAGTGCAAAAAGTGGTTTTTCCACACTAATACAAGTGCAAAAGTAGTTTCCTGCACCAACACAAGTGCGAAAAGTGGTTTTTCAACACTAACACAAGTGCGAAAAGTGGTTTTTCAACACTAACACAAGTGCGAAAAGTGGTTTTTCAACACTATCACAAGTGCAAAAAGTGTTTTTTCCACACTAATACAAGTGCAAAAGTGGTTTCCTGCACCAACACAAGTGCGAAAAGTGGTTTTTCAACACTAACACAAGTGCGAAAAGTGGTTTTTCAACACTAACACAAGTACGAAAAGTGGTTTTTCCACACTAATACAAGTGCAAAAGTGGTTTCCTGCACCAACACAAGTGCGAAAAGTGGTTTTTCAACACTAACACAAGTGCGAAAAGTGGTTTTTCAACACTATCACAAGTGCAAAAAGTGTTTTTTCCACACTAATACAAGTGCAAAAGTGCTTTCCTGCACCAACACAAGTGCGAAAAGTGGTTTTTCAACACTAACAAATGTGCGAAAAGTGGTTTTTCAACACTAACACAAGTGCGAAAAGTGGTTTATCAACACTAACACAAGTGCGAAAAGTGTTTTTTCCACACTAATACAAGTGCAAAAGTGGTTTCCTGCACCAACACAAGTGCGAAAAGTGGTTTTTCAATACTAACACAAGTGCAAAAAGTGGTTTTTCAACACTATCACAAGTGCGAAAAGTGGTTTTTCCACACTAATACAAGTGCAAAAGTTGTTTCCTGCACCAACACAAGTGCGAAAAGTGATTTTTCAACACTAACACAAGTGCGAAAAGTGGTTTTTCAACACTATCACAAGTGCAAAAAGTGTTTTTTCCACACTAATGCAAGTGCAAAAGTGGTTTCCTGCACCAACACAAGTGCGAAAAGTGGTTTTTCAACACTAACAAATG